>NC_052307.1:11043113-11343113 GCF_016432855.1 Salvelinus namaycush
TACACACACACAGACACACACACACCATACAAATAAACACACACCATACAAATACACACACACACAGGCACACACACACACCATACAAATACACACACACACAGGCACATACACACCATACAAATATACACACACACAGGCACACACACACCATACAAATACACACACACACAGGCACATACACACACACACAGGCACACACACACCATACAAATACACACACACAGGCACACACACACCATACAAATACACACACACAGACACACACTTCATACAAATACACACACACAGACACACATACAAATACACACACCATACACAGACACACACACAGACACACACACCATACAAATACACACACACAGGCACACACACCATACAAATACACACACACAGGCACACACACACCATACAAATACACACACACACAGGCACACACACACACCATACAAATACACACACACACAGGCACACACACACACCATACAAATACACACACACACAGGCACACACACACCATACAAATACACACACACACAGGCACACACACACCATACAAATACACACACAACACACCATACAAATACACACACACACAGGCACACACACACCATACAAATACACACACACACAGGCACACACACACCATACAAATACACACACACACAGGCACACACACACACCATACAAATACACACACACACAGGCACACACACACACCATACAAATACACACACACACAGGCACACACACACACCATACAAATACACACACACACAGGCACACACACACACATACAAATACACACACACACAGACCATACAAATACACACACACACAGGCACACACACACACCATACAAATACACACACACACAGGCACACACACACACCATACAAATACACACACACACAGGCACACACACACACCATACAAATACACACACACACAGGCACACACACACACCATACAAATACACACACACACAGACCATACAAATACACACACACACAGGCACACACACACCATACAAATACACACACACACAGGCACACACACACCATACAAATACACACACACACAGGCACACACACACCATACAAATACACACACACACAGGCACACACACACACCATACAAATACACACACACACAGGCACACACACACCATACAAATACACACACACACAGGCACACACACACCATACAAATACACACACACACAGGCACACACACACCATACAAATACACACACACACAGGCACACACACACCATACAAATACACACACACACAGGCACACACACACCATACAAATACACACACACACACCATACAAATACACACACACACAGGCACACACACACCATACAAATACACAGGCACACACACACCATACAAATACACACACACACACAGGCACACACACACCATACAAATACACACACACACACAGGCACACACACACCATACAAATACACACACACAGGCACACACACCATACAAATACACACACACAGGCACACACACACCATACAAATACACACACACAGGCACACACACACCATACAAATACACACACACAGGCACACACACACCATACAAATACACACACACAGGCACACACACACCATACAAATACACACACACAGGCACACACACACCATACAAATACACACACACAGGCACACACACACCATACAAATACACACACACACAGGCACACACACACCATACAAATACACACACACACAGACACACACACACCATACAAATACACACACACAGACACACACACACCATACAAATACACACACACAGACACACACACACCATACAAATACACACACACAGACACACACACCATACAAATACACACCATACACAGACACACATACAAATACACACACCATACACAGACACACACACAGACACACACACCATACAAATACACACACACAGGCACACACACACCATACAAATACACACACAGGCACACACACACCATACAAATACACACACACAGGCACACACACACCATACAAATACACACACACAGGCACACACACACACACCATACAAATACACACACACACAGGCACACACACACCATACAAATACACACACACACAGGCACACACACACCATACAAATACACACACACACAGGCACACACACACCATAAAAATACACACACACACAGGCACACACACACCATACAAATACACACACACACAGGCACACACACACCATACAAATACACAGGCACAGACACACACACAGACACACACACACCATACAAATACACACACACAGGCACACACACCATACAAATACACACACACAGGCACACACACCATACAAATACACACACACAGGCACACACACACCATACAAATACACACACACAGACACACACACCATACAAATACACACACACAGGCACACACACCATACAAATACACACACACAGGCACACACACACCATACAAATACACACACACACACCATACAAATACACACACACAGGCACACACACACCATACAAATACACAGGCACAGACACACACACAGACACACACACACCATACAAATACACACACACAGGCACACACACCATACAAATACACACACACAGGCACACACACACCATACAAATACACACACACAGGCACACACACACCATACAAATACACACACACAGGCACACACACCATACAAATACACACACACAGGCACACACACCATACAAATACACACACACAGACACACACACCATACAAATACACACACACAGGCCCACACACCATACAAATACACACACACAGGCACACACACACACACCATACAAATACACACACACACAGGCACACACACACCATACAAATACACACACACACCATACAAATACACACACACCATACAAATACACACACACACTGGCACACACACACACCATACAAATACACACACACACAGGCACACACACACACCATACAAATACACACACACAGACACACACACACCATGCAAATAAACACACACCATACAAATACACACACACACAGGCACACACACACCATACAAATACACACACACACAGGCACATACACACCATACAAATACACACACACACAGGCACACACACACCATACAAATACACACACACACAGGCACATACACACACACACAGGCACACACACACCATACAAATACACACACACAGGCACACACACACCATACAAATACACACACACAGACACACACTTCATACAAATACACACACACAGACACACATACAAATACACACACCATACACAGACACACACACAGACACACATACCATACAAATACACACACACAGGCACACACACCATACAAATACACACACACAGGCACACACACACCATACAAATACACACACACACAGGCACACACACACACCATACAAATACACACACACACAGGCACACACACACACCATACAAATACACACACACACAGGCACACACACACCATACAAATACACACACACACAGGCACACACACACCATACAAATACACACACACACACCATACAAATACACACACACACAGGCACACACACACCATACAAATACACACACACACAGGCACACACACACCATACAAATACACACACACACAGGCACACACACACACCATACAAATACACACACACACAGGCACACACACACACCATACAAATACACACACACAGGCACACACACACACCATACAAATACACACACACACAGGCACACACACACCATACAAATACACACACACACAGGCACACACACACCATACAAATACACACACACACAGGCACACACACACACCATACAAATACACACACACACAGGCACACACACACACCATACAAATACACACACACACAGGCACCATACAAAACACACATACACAGGCACACACACACACCATACAAATACACACACACACAGGCACACACACACCATACAAATACACACACACACAGGCACACACACACCATACAAATACACACACACACAGGCACACACACACCATACAAATACACACACACACAGGCACACACACACCATACAAATACACACACACACAGGCACACACACACCATACAAATACACACACACACAGGCACACACACACCATACAAATACACACACACAGGCACACACACACCATACAAATACACACACACCAGGCACACACACACCATACAAATACACACACACACAGGCACACACACACCATACAAATACACACACACAGGCACACACACACCATACAAATACACACACACAGGCACACACACACCATACAAATACACACACACAGGCACACACACACCATACAAATACACACACACAGGCACACACACACCATACAAATACACACACACAGGCACACACACACCATACAAATACACACACACAGGCACACACACACCATACAAATACACACACACAGGCACACACACCATACAAATACACACACACAGGCACACACACACCATACAAATACACACACACAGGCACACACACACCATACAAATACACACACACAGGCACACACACACCATACAAATACACACACACAGGCACACACACACCATACAAATACACACACACAGGCACACACACACCATACAAATACACACACACAGGCACCATACAAATACACACACACAGGCACACACACCATACAAATACACACACACAGGCACACACACACCATACAAATACACACACACAGACACACACACCATACAAATACACACACACAGGCACACACACCATACAAATACACACACACAGGCACACACACACCATACAAATACACAGGCACAGACACACACACAGACACACACACACCATACAAATACACACACACAGGCACACACACCATACAAATACACACACACAGGCACACACACACCATACAAATACACACACACAGGCACACACACACCATACAAATACACACACACAGGCACACACACACCATACAAATACACACACACAGGCACACACACCATACAAATACACACACACAGGCACACACACCATACAAATACACACACACAGACACACACACCATACAAATACACACACACAGGCACACACACACACACCATACAAATACACACACACACAGGCACACACACACCATACAAATACACACACACAGACACACACACACCATACAAATACACACACACCATACAAATACACACACACACAGGCACACACACACCATACAAATACACACACACACAGGCACACACACACACCATACAAATACACACACACAGACACACACACACCATACAAATAAACACACACCATACAAATACACACACACACAGGCACACACACACACCATACAAATACACACACACACAGGCACATACACACCATACAAATACACACACACACAGGCACACACACACCATACAAATACACACACACACACAGGCACATACACACACACACAGGCACACACACACCATACAAATACACACACACAGGCACACACACACCATACAAATACACACACACAGACACACACTTCATACAAATACACACACACAGACACACATACAAATACACACACCATACACAGACACACACACAGACACACACACCATACAAATACACACACACAGGCACACACACCATACAAATACACACACACAGGCACACACACACCATACAAATACACACACACACAGGCACACACACACACCATACAAATACACACACACACAGGCACACACACACACCATACAAATACACACACACACAGGCACACACACACCATACAAATACACACACACACAGGCACACACACACCATACAAATACACACACACACACCATACAAATACACACACACACAGGCACACACACACCATACAAATACACACACACACAGGCACACACACACCATACAAATACACACACACACAGGCACACACACACACCATACAAATACACACACACACAGGCACACACACACACCATACAAATACACACACACACAGGCACACACACACACCATACAAATACACACACACACAGGCACACACACACACCATACAAATACACACACACACAGGCACACACACACACCATACAAATACACACACACACAGACCATACAAATACACACACACAGGCACACACACACACCATACAAATACACACACACACAGGCACACACACACACCATACAAATACACACACACACAGGCACACACACACACCATACAAATACACACACACACAGGCACACACCATACAAATACACGCACACACAGACCATACAAATACACACACACACAGGCACACACACACACCATACAAATACACACACACACAGGCACACACACACCATACAAATACACACACACACAGGCACACACACACACCATACAATACACACACACACAGGCACACACACACCATACAAATACACACACACACAGGCACACACACACCATACAAATACACACACACACAGGCACACACACACCATACAAATACACACACACACAGGCACACACACACCATACAAATACACACACACACAGGCACACACACACCATACAAATACACACACACACAGGCACACACACACCATACAAATACACAGGCACACACACACCATACAAATACACAGGCACACACACACCATACAAATACACACACACACAGGCACACACACACCATACAAATACACACACACAGGCACACACACACACCATACAAATACACACACACAGGCACACACACACCATACAAATACACACACACAGGCACACACACACCATACAAATACACACACACAGGCACACACACACCATACAAATACACACACACAGGCACACACACACCATACAAATACACACACACAGGCACACACACACCATACAAATACACACACACAGGCACACACACACCATACAAATACACACACACAGGCACACACACACCATACAAATACACACACACAGGCACACACACACACCATACAAATACACACACACAGGCACACACACACCATACAAATACACACACACAGGCACACACACACACCATACAAATACACACACACAGGCACACACACACACCATACAAATACACACACACAGGCACACACACACCATACAAATACACACACACAGGCACACACACACCATACAAATACACACACACAGGCACACACACACCATACAAATACACACACACAGGCACCATACAAATACACACACACAGGCACCATACAAATACACACACACAGGCACCATACAAATACACACACACAGACACACACACCATACAAATACACACACACAGACACACACACCATACAAATACACACACACAGACACACACACCATACAAATACACACACACAGACACACACACCATACAAATACACACACACAGACACACACACCTGGCCCTTTAAAGTTCATAATAAAGGGCATACAGTGAGAACAGCCTCTCCAAGCACATGACACCTAAACCAAAGCCACACCCACCCTGACTCTCCATTCAGAAAACAAGCTTTCACAGTAGAAATACTCAAATAACTTGTGTGGTTCAATTGTAAACTTTTTAAAAGCATGACTTGTGAAGCTACACCCACATTACCTGTGTCATGTCTATGCATCCTATTAGTATTGCTCTACAGTAAACTAAGACAAACACCCAACCCACTTGTTCTAACTTCCTCAGCATGTCTATAGTACACTCCATCAGCCAGACTTAGAGCTGGTGATCTGGTCTCTGTCCTACCAGGTCCAGTGGTCATGATACTGTAGTCTTGGTTGTGTTTCAAACGGTACCCTATTCCCTACATAGTGCTCTAGTCAAAAGTAGTGCACTACATAGGAATAGGGTGCCCTATGGGCTCTGGTCTAAAGTAGTGCGCTATTTTAGGGACGTCACCTCTGTGGCTGTACCCCGCCATCACCATCGCCCAGTAACACCCAACCACCTGGGAGAGAGCAGACAGTGGGGCTTCACCTGGTCATGTAGTACCTCACCAGAGGTTGTCATTGGTAGCTCATTTGGACTGGGGTAAGTGCCTTAGGTCCAGGAGAAGGATGCATTATAGCAGTTATGTGACAAAGATACAGATCACAGGTCAAAATAGGATATCATTCTCCCCTCTATGACAGGTCTAATAGGATCTCATTCTCCCCTCTATGACAGGTCTAATAGGATCCCATTCTCCCCTCTGTGACAGGTCTAATATGATCTCATTCTCCCCTCTGTGACAGGTCTAATAGGATCTCATTCTCCCCTCTATGACAGGTCTAATAGGATCCCATTCTCCCCTCTGTGACAGGTCTAATAGGATCTCATTCTCCCCTCTGTGACAGGTCTAATATGATCTCATTCTCCCCTCTGTGACAGGTCTAATAGGATCTCATTCTCCCCTCTGTGACAGGTCTAATAGGATCTCATTCTCCCCTCTATGACAGGTCTAATAGGATCTCATTCTCCCCTATATAACAGGTCTAATAGGATCTCATTCTCCCCTCTATGACAGGTCTAATATGATCTCATTCTCCCCTCTACGACAGGTCTAATAGGATCTCATTATCCCCTATACAACAGGTCTAATATGATCTCATTCTCCCCTATACGACAGGTCTAATAGGATCTCATTCTCCCCTCTATGACAGGTCTAATAGGATCTCATTCTCCCCTCTATGACAGGTCTAATAGGATCTCATTCTCCCCTCTATGACAGGTCTAATAGGATCTCAATCTCCCCTCTATGACAGGTCTAATAGGATCTCATTCTCCCCTCTATGACAGGTCTAATAGGATCTCATTCTCCCCTCTATGACAGGTCTAATAGGATCTCATTCTCCCCTCTATGACAGGTCTAATAGGATCTCATTCTCCCCTCTATGACAGGTCTAATAGGATCTCATTCTCCCCTCTATGACAGGTCTAATAGGATCTCATTCTCCCCTCTATGACAGGTCTAATAGGATCTCATTCTCCCCTCTATGACAGGTCTAATAGGATCTCATTCTCCCCTCTATGACAGGTCTAATAGGATCTCATTCTCCCCTCTATGACAGGTCTAATAGGATCTCATTCTCCCCTCTATGACAGGTCTAATAGGATCTCATTCTCCCCTCTATGACAGGTCTAATAGGATCTCATTCTCCCCTCTATGACAGGTCTAATAGGATCTCATTCTCCCCTCTATGACAGGTCTAATAGGATCTCATTCTCCCCTCTATGACAGGTCTAATAGGATCTCATTCTCCCCTCTATGACAGGTCTAATAGGATCTCATTCTCCCCTCTATGACAGGTCTAATAGGATCTCATTCTCCCCTCTATGACAGGTCTAATAGGATCTCAATCTCCCCTCTATGACAGGTCTAATAGGATCTCATTCTCCCCTCTATGACAGGTCTAATAGGATCTCATTCTCCCCTCTATGACAGGTCTAATAGGATCTCATTCTCCCCTCTATGACAGGTCTAATAGGATCTCATTCTCCCCTCTATGACAGGTCTAATAGGATCTCAATCTCCCCTCTATGACAGGTCTAATAGGATCTCATTCTCCCCTCTATGACAGGTCTAATAGGATCTCATTCTCCCCTCTATGACAGGTCTAATAGCCTCCTGTATATCTGCACCTCTTGTCAGGGGGTCCCATTGGTTTCTGAGACAGACTGCTCTATTGCTGATGCCCTGGCTGTAGACCAACACTCTCCCGCACACACGCACACACACTGATGATCCGTGCCTGGACTGAGATAGATCCATGTGGTGTCCCACAGAGTGGTTGGACTACAGCCTGCCAGACTCCTAGGGAGGAGCATGGAGCTTCTGCTCTCTGAGTATTACTGTTTCAACACCTGTGAGGACAGCAGTTCTGCTTCTGAGACTTGGTAAGAGAACACATCGGTTTTCCCTCTTTTGATTCAGTAAGAGCCCGATCATAAATAGTAAAGAGCTATTTCATTTTACTATCCCTTTATAGCTTAAGAGAAAAGAGAGAACCTCCTTTTCAATGGGATCCTATAAAAATATTAAATCGACTTGTAAAATCTGTAAGAAATACAACAACTAAGTACTGTATTTCTTTGATACACAGACAGACATCTCTGTGCATTTGGTTGCATTCAGCTCACACCCATTATGATCATTGCATTAAAGTAACTGTCCACTAGTTCCAGATTTATATGAAATATGACCTATAATTAATTGCAATATGAGTGGAAAAAATGTAATTAAGTATGTTAAAAAGCTGCTTTTCTGTTTTGGAATGGTGTGGGCATACCCCAAAAACAAAATGGTGTGGGCGTACCCCAAAAACAAAATGGTGTGGGCGTACCCCAAAAACAAAATGGTGTGGGCGTACCCCAAAAACAAAATGGTGTGGGCGTACCCCAAAAACAAAATGGTGTGGGCGTACCCCAAAAACTAAATGGTGTGGGCGTACCCCAAAAACAAAATGGTGTGGGCATACCCCAAAAACAAAATGGTGTGGGCATACCCCAAAAACAAAATGGTGTGGGCATACCCCAAAAACAAAATGGTGTGGGCTTACCGGTCATTAAAAATATTAATGCGAGTAGAATGCTGATTGGCCATCATCTTCTATGGTGAAAAAGCAAGCATTTTCTAAACTGTCTGTTTAGAGTTTATTTTTATTTTTTTGCTTTAGCCACAATTATGAGTATAAGATGAGTCAACAAAATTAGTTGGGTGATGAGTTAACAGAATATGAACTTTTAAAATGGACATTTTCACTGGACAGTTACTTTAACAGTCACCACACCAGACGCAGGCTGCAATTATAGCCCTCTGCTGCTGGATGTGGAAGAGCCTATTTTAGCAGTCCTAATGAGCAGTCTACAAGACAGAGAGACAAAGAAACAGGGTGTGAGAGAGTGTGTATGTGAGAGAGAGAGAGAGAGAGAGAGATAATTCACAGAAAAAGGCAGATGAATCCAGAGAGAGAGATCGAAAATCCAAATAGAGAGAAAAACAGAGAGAGGTAGAACCCACAAATATAGAGAAAGAGAGAGAGAGTGATAAATTCCACAGAGAAAGAGAGAGAAAGAGGGTTTCCCATGCCAATAAAGCCACTTAAATTGAAATCAAATTGAGAGAGATGGATCCTACAGAGAGAGAGAAATAGGGAAAGATGGATCCTACAGAGAGAGAGAAAAAGGGAGAGAGATGGATCCCACAGAGAGAGAAAAAGGGAGAGAGAGATGGATCCTACAGAGAGAGAAAAAGAGAGAGAGATGGATCCTACAGAGAGATAGAGAAAGAGAGAGAGAGATGGATCCCACAGAGAGAGAGAAAAAGGGAGAGAGAGATGGATCCTACAGAGAGAGAGAAAAAGGGAGAGAGAGATGGATCCCACAGAGAGAGAGAAAAAGGGAGAGAGAGATTGATCCTACAGAGAGAGAGAAAGAGAGAGAGAGAGATGGATCCTACAGAGAGACAGAGAAAGAGAGAGAGAGGTGGATCCCACAGAGAGATAGAGAAAGAGAGAGAGAGATGGATCCTACAGAGAGAGAGAAAAAGAGAGAGAGATGGATCCTACAGAGAGAGAGAAAAAGAGAGAGAGATGGATCCTACAGAGAGATAGAGAAAGAGAGAGAGAGATGGATCCCACAGAGAGATAGAGAAAGAGAGAGAGGGATGGATCCCACAAAGAGATAGAGAAAGAGAGAGAGAGATGGATCCCACAGAGAGATAGATCCCACAGAGAGATAGAGAAAGAGAGAGAGAGATGGATCCCACAGAGAGATGGAGATAGAGGGAAAGAGAGAGATGGATCCCACAGAGAGATAGAGAAAGAGAGAGAGAGATGGATCCCACAGAGAGATGGAGAAAGAGAGAGAGAGATGGATCCCACAGAGAGATGGAGATAGAGGGAAAGAGAGAGATGGATCCCACAGAGAGATGGAGATAGAGGGAAAGAGAGAGATGGATCCCACAGAGAGATGGAGAAAGAGGGAAAGAGAGAGATGGATCCCACAGAGAGATGGAGAAAGAGAGAGAGAGATGGATCCCACAGAGAGATGGAGATGGAGAAAGAGAGAGAGAGATGGATCCCACAGAGAGATAGAGATAGAGGGAAAGAGAGAGATGGATCCCACAGAGAGATAGAGATAGAGGGAAAGAGAGAGATGGATCCCACAGAGAGATAGAGGGAAAGAGAGAGATGGATCCCACAGAGAGATAGAGAAAGAGAGAGAGATGGATCCCACAGAGAGATGGAGATAGAGGGAAAGAGAGAGATGGAGAGAGATGGATCCCACAGAGAGATAGAGGTGGAGCAGAGCAGAGGTCATGATCAGATGAGCTCCTGCATTTTTCTGCATTTTCTTAATAAAATATAGATTTAGAGTTAGATAAACTTGGATTTTTTGTCAAGAACACAAACAGGATGCTACCCTCTACAACATAACCCTAAATTCAAATCAAAACTCAAAACCTACAACCTGATTTTGGACGGATTTACGGAATCACCTGGAAGGTTCACATCTACCAAGGATTATTATTCTATACAGCAAATTCTCTGGAAAACAACAGAAACCTGAGAACACCACCCAACCTGGAACTGAGTGAGTAATGTTTAGTCTGAAACTATATTTTATTTCCAAAAGCCAAGAAGAAAAATACATTACATTACTTTATAAGGACTGAATGGTAACATAATTCTGCCAACCTTGATACAGCTTCAACTAGCACTTACGTGTCAAGTGAGAGGTGTCAAAGCCCATTAGCCCAACAATGGCAGGAGAGTCGAATAGTCTACCCCAACCAAATGGAGAGGCCTTAGAAGCTGCCTCCCGCTGTTCAGAGGTAATTAAAATACAGTACCCTGTGTATGTAAAGAATGATAAGGCAAGAAAAGACCACAAAATGAAGCTCCTTATGGAAAATCAAGAGACACTTTTTGCTGACTATTACAAAAATGGGAACATCAGCAACCTTATCTTCCACACAAACCATCCCCTGGCATGGCACAGTGCTATATTAGCACACTACCCCTCTGTTAAGAGAGGGGGGGTTAACGAGGGGTGGAAACTCAGGATACTTGACAACGAGGACTCTGAGTCAGCTAATATAAATCTATATAAGTCTGGAACAGTAATTGTACACGGCAACCCCAAACAGTTTCAGCTGGACTTTCACCTAATCAAAGAATTAGCCCAGCAGGAGAAGCTCTCCCTTGATAAAGATACCCCCACCCCAAGCGGGTCAGACCAGACCTCTTCATTATATAACCCCACAGACGAGCAACCCTCAGCAGACAGTCAACCTCCCAGTACAGAGTACGTCTCCCTCATTGAAATGAAGGATAAATTTACCCAGCTGGAGGTAAGGCAGGTTGAGCTGGAACAGCAGGTGATAACACTCCAGTCAGCACAGACCCAGACAACAGTCCAGCACAACCCCTTAACCAGACCCGGAGTGCTGGAGGTGGAGAGAGACATATCTGCACTCTGGACAGTGGTGAGACAACTTCAACAGGAGAAAGAGCAGAAGCAGGAGCAGAACAGAGCACTAGAGGAGAGGATCAGACTGCTGGAGGAGAGGGAGAGGGGGATGGAGGAGAGGATCAGACTGCTGGAGGAGAGGTTGAGGGGGACGGCGTGCGACAGAGAACAACCCACTAGGGAGGTGGCCATCCCCACAGAGACGCCAGCAGAACAGCCCACCTCAGCACCGACAAAAGTCTTGACACCACAGCAGAACAGTCCACACCAGACCCTGACCATAGTCGACATCACAGCAGAACAGACAAAAGAAAAACCCCAAGCCCAGCAGCTCTCACCCCCTCTGAGCACCCCCCCTGTCAGCCACCCTGATAGCCCTCCTGACAACCCCCCCACACCCACTGAGGACAAACACAAGACACAGATTGTTCTCCTTATGGACTCAAATGGGAAATATATAGAAGAAAAAAAACTTTTTCCCAAACACAGTGTGTCTAAACTCTGGTGTCCAAACACCCAGCGCGCCCTAGACCTTCTGTCTGAGGACAAACTAGGCTCACCTAGCCACATAATAATACACACAGGCACAAACGACCTGAGAGCACAGCAGGAAAGGGTGGCCACAGCACTGAAGGGAGTGATTGAAAAAGCTTCTTCTACTTTCCCCAACACACAAGTGGTTATCTCCACCCTGCTACCACGAAAAGACTTCCACCCTGCTACAATACAGCGGGTAAACGCAAGCATTTCCCGTGACTGTGCCTCAAAACCAAATGTTTTCCTGGCCCACCACTTCACCCTGGACTTGAACAGCCTCTATGACCAGGTCCACCTCTACAAGGCAGCAGTGCCCACCTTTGCCCGGACTCTAAAGGACATCGCTCTCAAACGCAGCCCCAACACTTCACACAGGAGCAACAGATCAATAGACACCCCACCCAGACCAGCGAGACACCCTCCAAGACCTGCAGGACCCCCCCCCTGGACCTACACATAGAGGACCCACGCCAAGAGGACTTACATCCAGACCACAGCACCCCCAGACACATCCACACCCCCACCCCAACCATGCCCACACCCCATTTAGGCCCCCTCAGATCAGACCTATGCCACTCCTGCCCACCCCATGCACCCCACCCCCCCAAAGAGGGCATCAACATGGAAGTCACACATACGCCCAGGTAGTGAGCGGGCAAACAGGCCCAACCCCTACTCTTACACTCGCCCAAGCCAACGGCATGTACCAGATGCTCAGCAGGCTCTGCTCACACTTACTGGCCTGAGGCCAAACCACGACCAACAACATTGGACACTTTATGGAACAAAAAGCCTTCACTATATCATCCTGGAATATCCAAGGCCTGAGGTCATCTGCCATTTGTAATGTCTTTATTCTTTTGAAACTTCTGTATGTGTAATGTTTACAGTTAATTGTTAATGTTTATTTCACTTTTGTATGTTATCTACCTCACTTGCTTTGGCAATGTTAACACATGTTTCCCATGCCAATAAAGCCCCTTGAATTGAATTGAATTGAATAGAGGGAAAGAGAGAGATGGATCCCACAGAGAGATAGAGAAAGAGAGAGAGAGAGATGGATCCCACAGAGAGATAGAGAAAGAGAGAGAGAGATGGATCCCACAGAGAGATGGAGATAGAGGGAAAGAGAGAGATGGATCCCACAGAGAGATGGAGAAAGAGAGAGAGAGATGGATCCCACAGAGAGATGGAGATAGAGGGAAAGAGAGAGATGGATCCCACAGAGAGATAGAGAAAGAGGGATAGAGAGAGATGGATCCCACAGAGAGATTAAGAGAGAGAGAGATGGATCCCACAGAGAGATTAAGAGAGAGAGAGATGGATCCCACAGAGAGATGGAGATAGAGGGATAGAGAGAGATGGATCCCACAGAGAGATACCTCCTCTGTCCCTGATGGCAAGGTTGTGTCCCCTCTTTAGAGTGATGTCCAGTTGGTACATCCCTGGGTTGGCAGGAGGGGTGGTCTCAGCATTACTTGGCCCCACGATGTTGATGCCCTGCAAGGAAACACAACAACTAGAAGTTAACCAGACAGTCATCCACTACAACACAAGTAGTTAGCTCACCAATGAAAATATAAGTTGTTGCCCTGCAAAGAGAGACACACCAAAGAGAGACAACTAATCCATCCAATCCACATAAAGTAGCTCTACCACTAAATGTCTACATGATCAAAAGTATATGGACACCTGCTCGTCTAACATCTCATTCCAAAATTAATATGGAGTTGGTCCCCCTTTTACTGCTATAACAGCCTCCACTCATTAATATGGAGTTGGTCCCCCTTTTACTGCTATAACAGCCTCCACTCATTAATATGGAGTTGGTCCCCCTTTTCTGCTATAACAGCCTCCACTCATTAATATGGAGTTGGTCCACCCTTTGCTGCTGTAACAGCCTCCACTCTTCTGGGAAGGCTTTCCACTAGATATTGGAACATTGCTACAGGGACTTGATTCCATTCAGCCACAAGAGCATTAGTGAGGTTGGGCAAACCACTCCAGCCGACGCTTGGCATTGAGCATGGTGATCTTAGGCTTAGGCTGTTCGGCCATGTAAACCCATTTCATGAAGCGTCCAACGAACAGTTCTTGTGCTGACATTGCTTCCAGAGGCAGTTTGGAACTCGGTAGTGAGTGTTACAACTGAGGACAGATGATTTTTACTCACTAAGTGCTTCAGCACCTGGTCGGTTCCATTCTGCGAGCTTGTGTGGCCTACCACTTCGCGGCTGAGCCGTTGTTGCTCCTAGACATTTCCACTTCACAATAAGAGCACTTACTGTTGACCGGGGCAGCTCTGGCAAGGCAGACATTTGACGAACTGACTTGTTGGGAATGTGGCATCCTATGACGGTGCCACGTTGAAAGTCACTGAGCTCATCAGTGAGGCCATTCTACTGCCAATGTTTGTCTATGGAGATTGCATGGCTGTGTGCTCAATTTTAGAATCCACTAATTTGAAGTGGTGTCCACATACTTTTGTATATATAGTGTATATTGTAAGGCAATCACTAGACTGTAGCGTCTCCAGCGCTGGAGGCTGTTTTGGGGACATTTGTGCCATAAGTAAGATCAAGTCTAGGGGAAACATTATGTGTCTGTGTCCCAGGCCCTGTGTTTGACCCTGTGTCACTGGATGTCTTGACACAGGCCCAGCTCCCCCAAGACTACACCGTGTTGGGGGGGCTGCTAGGAGATAGCTCATACTGTACACAGGAGCGTTTTAGTCAGAACATCGTTCACACCCTCACCTCATGTCCTAACTTAGATCAAAAATACAGGTGTTACAATATATCTGGAGCAATCTAAGAAAGAAAGAAAGAAAGAAAGAAAGAAAGAAAGAAAGAAAGAAAGAGAGAGAGAGAGAGAGAGAGAGAGAGAGAGAGAGAGAGAGAGAGAGAGAGAGAGAGAGAGAGAGAGATGGGGGGAGAGAGAGAGAGAGAGAGAGAGAGAGAGAGAGAGAGAGAGAGAGAGAGAGAGAGAGAGAGAGAGCGCTGTGAATTGGAGTGAATAGACGGATGACCTAGGGGCGTGTAAGGCGGGTACACACACATGTGTGGAATGGCAGGGTCATTTCAGAGTGCATGGATTAACGGAGCTCTTTACACAAGATAATACACAAATACAGTACACTGCCCAGGACAAATGCTCAAGATGGCAGATACACATTGTGAATAAACAAAAAATAGCAATGGGTTTTACAGTCATTGATATCACAGTCATTCAGGTCAAACTAACAGACACAACTGATCTCATGTAAATACTGTAGAAGTGATTGTGGATATCTGATATAGGACAGAGATATCTTAGAGAAACCTGCCTCCATGGGATGACTTCTGAAATAAAATAACTGAATTCAAATAAAATAACTTAGAATATTCTTGTATGTATTTGAGAATTCCTGAACAAAGTGAAACTGACAACTGTAGAGACTTTCTTGGCTGGCTCTTGAGAAATGTAGGGCTCAGTGACAATGACAGGGTGTGATAGAGTGAGCAAGCTTGCCCTACACAAAGAAATTCAACTAATGCTTTCAAAAGGAAAATCCAACTGAATCGTCGTTTATTTGTGGATCAATGTGGACCAAGTTTTTGTTTTTCCATATGCAAATTAAAACACAAAAGGGGCATAGAACAACATTTGAATAGCATAAGACAATCAATTAAATGGTTTTGCATACAGAATGACAAAGTAGTTTTGGCCATGTTATACCAAGCTCTGTGCAAACTCCTCTTTAACAGTGTGGAGACACATTGAAATAGCATGATGGTATCAAGAAGAATTCTGCTGAGGTTTTCTAGGCCTAGGGCATACTCACTGTAACATAACCACCATAGAGGTCAACAACAGTGACTTCTTCAGCAAATACATTTTCATTTGCGTAAGCAGGTGAGAGAGCATACTGCTCCATGGCCAGGAAGGCACAAACAAACTCCAGGTACAAACCAGCGTGACTGCTACCTTACAAACCCTTACTGAAACCTAGCTGCCCTCTTCACCCTTAGTTTAAATCATCACATTCAGACGTCAAATCGAGAGAAATTATTAGACAGAAGGCAAAAAAAAGGATTCTGCCAACATCCCTCCGTCCTATTGAAATAGAACCTCACAGTTTCCCAGAATCAAATCAAATTCAAATCAAATCAAATTTATTTATATAGCCCTTCTTACATCAGCTGATATCTCAAAGTGCTGTACAGAAACCCAGCCTAAAACCCCAAACAGCAAGCAATGCAGGTGTAGAAGCACGGTGGCTAGGAAAAACTCCCTACAAAGGCCAAAACCTAGGAAGAAACCTAGAGAGGAACCAGGCTATGAGGGGTGGCCAGTCCTCTTCTGGCTGTGCCGGGTGGAGATTATAACAGAACATGGCCAAGATCTTCAAATGTTCATAAATGACCAGCATGGTCAAATAATAATAATCACAGCAGTTGTTGAGGGTGCAGGTATAGGTCTGCAGTCCTACAGTATGGATGCATTACCTTGGACCAGGGGCCATACTCTTGTCAGAAGTAATGTATTACAAAGGGAATATAGGGTATATTGGGATGCAGATGTATCTACTGTCAGAGGCTGCTGCTGTGCATAATGCTTAGAAAAGAGTAGACCTGACCCCTCATGAATAAGGAATTATGATGAGAGAGTTTCACTTATCCTGTATGAGAGATGAGGGGTAAATACTCAATAAGATATTCCACAGCATGGGCCAGCTGCCAGAAAAGACCATTCTTTGGTCTGGAGAAAGGGTTGGTCACGCGTCGGTCATTAGAACATAATTGTCACACACACACACACACACACACACACACACACACACACACACACACACACACACACACACACACACACACACACAAAAAAGGTATCTTTCAACCACTGAGTGAGTAGCAAGTATTATATTCACATCTTTGAATTCATACTCATATCACTACTTCTTATCAAATCAAGCTTAATTTAAACAGCACATTTCAGACATGGACTGCAATGCAATGTGTTTCACAAGAAAAAAAATATTAAAAAACTATGAAAAAAAAAGCTGAAATATTTACTACACAACAAACATAAGATAAAAAAACTAAAAAAGAACAACAAAAAATCAACAACTAAAAAGCACCTTAAGGAAAAGCAAAGCTAAAAAAAAGTTTTTCAAGATCTCTTTTAAATGTGTCCAGAGTTTCAGCCCCTCAGGGTCTCTGGCAGGCTGTTCCAGAGGCTGGGGGCACAGTAACTAAACGTTCTCTCTCCATGCCTTGGTCCTAGGCTTTGGGATAGTTAAAAGGCCAGTGCCAGAGGACCTGAGGGACCTACTGGGTAGATAACTTAAAAGCATATCTGACGTGTATTGGGGCGCACAGTCGTGTGGATTGATTTAAAAACCAACAGAATAATCTTAAAATAAATTGTAAAACTCACAGGCAGCCTGTGCAGAGACTTTAAAACCAGTGTGATGTGTGCTCTCTGTCTGGTCTTGGTCAGTACCCGTGCTGCAGCATTCTGTATGTGTTGCAGTTGACCAATGGTTTTCTTGAGTAGACCAGACAGGAGAGCATTACAGTAGTAAAATAATGGATGAATCTCTCTGTATCAGCCTGAGATAGAAACAGCCGCACCTTCGCAATGTTCCTCACTTGGAAAAAAAGCTATTTTGGTCACATTCCTAATGTGTGACTCGAAATTGAGTTAAGAATCTAAAATGACACCTAGGTTTTTTACCTTTTATCTTTATTGCCCGTGAATTAAAATGTGTGGCCAGATTCTCTCTCTGTGCTTTGGCTCCAACAAAAAGTACCTCTGTCTTCTCTTGATTTAGCTGTAGGAAGCTGTGAGCCATCCAAGTATTTAAATCACTAATAGTTTAATAATTTATCCGTGGAGCGAAAATCTTCTGGTGACAGAGAAAAGTAAAGTTGTGTATCGTCTGCATAGCATTGAAAATCAGCTTTCATCATTATTAGACCACTCATGACAATCCCCCTTAACGACAATCCCCGTCAGCTAGTCACACAGCCACTGCAGTCTGCTCAGCTCTCTGCTGACCTCACCATTTGGACCCCAGGAAGAGTAGCTGCTGCATGAGAAACAGCTAATGGGGATCCAAATTAACTCAAGTAAACCAGTCACCACTTCTCCCCTCTGCATTCACTAGGAGTCGGCTTAGCCTGGAGTTGTTCTTAACCATGTAATCTGCCTGGGGGAAACGTATAGCCGTAATGAGTCACTGTACGCTTCCTTAGCCCTTGGCTAACACTGAGCTGGTTAGCATGGAGAGGTGCTGAGCTCTGTTGTTGGACAGGACAGTGTCATTTTTTACATTTATCCAGAGCACATACATTTTCATAAAATCCACAACCCTGGCATTGCAAGCACCATGCTCTACCAACTGAGCCTCACGGGACTGTAATGGGTGTTGAAGACTGAGCTGTATGATGGATGTGGCAGCTGGTTTGGATAAACACTTTATGTTTCCATGTAGCCAGGTGCCATGGAAATGCATTTGCATCAGAAAAGGGTGTGTGTGTCAGGATTGCATAGGACGGAACAGTGTGTGTGTGTGTGTGTGTGTGTGTGTGTGTGTGTGTGTGTGTGTGTGTGTGTGTGTGTGTGTGTGTGTGTGTGTGTGTGTGTGTGTGTGTGTGTGTGTGTGTGTGTGTGTGGACGTGTTTAACTATAAACTGTAAACGAACAAAAAGTTGAGCAGCTGGGGACATTTTGTTAGTCCCCACAAGGTCAAATGCTATTTCTAGGGGGTTTAGGGTTAAGGTTAGAATTAGTGTTAGGGATAGAATTCAGTTAAATATTAAGGTTAGGAGCTAGGGTTAGTTGTAGGGTTAGGGTTAGGAGCTAGGGTTAGGTTTAGGGTTAGGATAAAGTTTAGGTTTTTGGGTTAGGGTTAGGGTTAAGGTTAGGGTAAGAGTACGGGTTAGGTTTAGGGTTAGGGGTTAGGGAAAATAGGATTTTGAATGGGACTGAATTGTATGTCCCCACAAGGTTAGCTGTACAAGACTGTGTGTGTGTGTGTGTGTGTGTGTGTGTGTCCGTTTGTGTTGCCTGGGTGCACAAGTGTGAAAAAGTCTGTTTACCTACAACATAATGAACCACAGCATCTGTCATAATAGAAACTACAGTAGTAGTTTAAACACACAGTTGCTTCTAAACCATTAGACTCACTGGATTGGACTGAGAGAGGCAGCCATTAATACTTGGCAACAACACAAGTTTAGCCTCTTCATCTAACTAATGAAGAGCTATAGTCAACATTCAAATAACCATAAAATGGCAATAAGCACATCTGCCTGATTGTGCGCAGCAGTTGTTGATGTTATTGAGTCCTATTTCACATTCATTCATATTTCACACAGCAATTTATTTAAAGTCAAGCTTGGAAGGAAAGAGCTGGTAGAAAACATCAAATACCATGTGATGAGCAACTTCTCCTGGACATCAATAGCTAACAGTCAGTTATTCAAACAGTTGTTACAGTAATTGCTTTGGGTGACTTGACCCCTCTCAGTAGGACTCTAGTGGTACGGTCTAACCCCTCAGTGGGACCCTAGTGGTACGGTCTAACCCCTCAGTAGGACCCTAGTGGTACGGTCTAACCCCTCAGTGGGACCCTAGTGGTACGGTCTAACCCCTCAGTGGGACACTAGTGGTACGGTCTAACCCCTCAGTGGGACCCTAGTGGTACGGTCTAACCCCTCAGTGGGACCCTAGTGGTACGGCCCAACCCCTCAGTGGGACCCTAGTGGTACGGCCCAACCCCTCAGTGGGACCCTAGTGGTACGGCCCAACCCCTCAGTGGGACCCTAGTGGTACGGCCCAACCCCTCAGTGGGACCCTAGTGGTACGGCCCAACCCCTCAGTGAGACCCTAGTGGTACGGCCCAACCCCTCAGTGAGACCCTAGTGGTACGGTCTAACCCCTCAGTGGGACCCTAGTGGTACGGTCTAACCCCTCAGTGAGACCCTAGTGGTACGGCCTAACCCCTCAGTGAGACCCTAGTGGTACGGCCTAACCCCTCAGTGAGACCCTAGTGGTACGGCCTAACCCCTCAGTGGGACCCTAGTTGTACGGACCAACCCCTCAGTGAGACCCTAGTGGTACGGACCAACCCCTCAGTGAGACCCTAGTGGTACGGTCTAACCCCACAGTGGGACCCTAGTGGTACGGTCTAACCCCACAGTGGGACCCTAGTGGTACGGTCTAACCCCACAGTGGGACCCTAGTGGTACGGTCTAACCCCACAGTGGGACCCTAGTGGTACGGTCTAACCCCACAGTGGGACCCTAGTGGTACGGTCTAACCCCAACCCCACAGTGGGACCCTAGTGGTACGGTCTAACCCCACAGTGGGACCCTAGTGGTACGGTCTAACCCCACAGTGGGACCCTAGTGGTACGGTCTAACCCCACAGTGGGACCCTAGTGGTACGGTCTAACTCCACAGTGGGACCCTAGTGGTACGGTCTAACTCCACAGTGGGACCCTAGTGGTACGGTCTAACCCCACAGTGGGACCCTAGTGGTACGGTCTAACCCCACAGTGGGACCCTAGTGGTACGGTCTAACCCCACAGTGGGACCCTAGTGGTACGGTCTAACCCCACAGTGGGACCCTAGTGGTACGGTCTAACCCCACAGTGGGACCCTAGTGGTACGGTCTAACCCCACAGTGGGACCCTAGTGGTACGGTCTAACCCCACAGTGGGACCCTAGTGGTACGGTCTAACCCCACAGTGGGACCCTAGTGGTACGGTCTAACCCCACAGTGGGACCCTAGTGGTACGGTCTAACCCCACAGTGGGACCCTAGTGGTACGGTCTAACCCCACAGTGGGACCCTAGTGGTACGGTCTAACCCCACAGTGGGACCCTAGTGGTACGGTCTAACCCCACAGTGGGACCCTAGTGGTACGGTCTAACCCCACAGTGGGACCCTAGTGGTACGGTCTAACCCCACAGTGGGACCCTAGTGGTACGGTCTAACCCCACAGTGGGACCCTAGTGGTACGGTCTAACCCCACAGTGGGACCCTAGTGGTACGGTCTAACCCCACAGTGGGACCCTAGTGGTACGGTCTAACCCCACAGTGGGACCCTAGTGGTACGGTCTAACCCCACAGTGGGACCCTAGTGGTACGGTCTAACCCCACAGTGGGACCCTAGTGGTACGGTCTAACCCCACAGTGGGACCCTAGTGTACCAGAGAACAAGCAGAAAAGCGAAGATCCAATCAAATGGATGTGATAGGAAGATAACTTCAACAACAGCACTCCAACCAGGATGCATTTATGTGATTAGAATCATTTTTCATCGGGCACCCGAACATAAATAAAACAGAAATGGGCAGTAAATTTCTCCCATTCAGTCTATCTGAGATGGACTAAAGACGTATTCGTTTGTTCACCACACTTTATCGGGCCAAAGTATCTGCAATCTATTTAGTACTAAATAAGAGATACATTTTATGGCCTAGTTTTATGGCCTTTATGGCCTTAATAGCCTAGTTTGGAAAGTGCTGGATAGTTTGGGTTTTCTGTATTTACCGAATAGCCCATTATATAAAACCTAATGTGTGTAACACAGTGTGCTGACAGTTAATTTGACTGTCAGTCAGTATACACAGTTTATGTACAGTATGCATTGCAACGTATGCTTCACCTTAACGACACACAGAAACAACCTGTGCTACTGTAACCCAGAGCTAAATCAATGAGCCATTTTAAAGACATATTGTAGACCTAAATCATTAGGTTGTCACATAGCTTTGGGGCTCCCGAGTGAGCTTTGGGGCTCCCGAGTGGCATAGCGGTCTAAGGCACTGCATCTCTGTGCTAGAGGTGTCACTACAGACCGCCTGGTTTGATTCCAGGTTGTATAACAACCGGCCGTAATTGAGAGTCCCATAGGGCGGCGCACAATTGGCCCAGTGTCATCCGGGTTTGGCTGGTGTAGGCCGTCATTGTAAATTTGTCCCAGTTAAATATATATAGAGATCCTTTAAATAGCCAACCCTATAGTATGACTCATAGAGAAACAGCTAGTTCTCTATACTATAACGATAGAATGTTCAGATGAGTTTGCATATTTCAATAGCAAATTGAACCTGTTCTGGTATCCCCTGTACTGTATTTTACTGCTGCTCTTTAATTATTTGTTATTACATTTTTTACTGAGCTATTTTTTAATAAACACTTATTCTTCTTAAAACTGCATTGTTGGTTAATGGCTTGAATACAAGGAGCTCATTATTTCTGCCATATTTTTTACCTTTATTTTAAGCCATTAAACTCTATCCCAGATCTGCCCTGCTCAGGCTACAGACTTATCCCATCTCATGCCCTGCTCAGGCTACAGACTTATCCCATCTCATGCCCTGCTCAGGCTACAGACTTATCCCATCTCATGACCTGCTCAGGCTACAGACTCATCCCATCTCATGCCCTGCTCAGGCTACAGACGTATCCCATCTCATGACCTGCTCAGGCTACAGACTTATCCCATCTCATGACCTGCTCAGGCTACAGACTTATCCCATCTCATGACCTGCTCAGGCTACAGACGTATCCCATCTCATGACCTGCTCAGGCTACAGACTTATCCCATCGCATGACCTGCTCAGGCTACAAACTTATCCCATCTCATGACCTGCTCAGGCTACAGACTCATCCCATCTCATGCCCTGCTCAGGCTACAGACTCATCCCATCTCATGCCCTGCTCAGGCTACAGACGTATCCCATCTCATGACCTGCTCAGGCTACAGACTCATCCCATCTCATGCCCTGCTCAGGCTACAGACTCATCCCATTTCATGCCCTGCTCAGGCTACACACACACACACACACACACACACACACACACACACACACACACACACACACACACACACACACACACACACAATAAAGTATCAATAAACATCTCATGGTAAGCTGATTCCCACCGTTGAACGTCAGCCATAAACTCAGTGGTGTCAGGATGGAAGACGTTACGGTCAACATGACAACATACACACAGACACTCATCTAATCAAACACCAGCCACACACTATTGTCTTCAGCTTAATTACTTATCATGTAATACCATCCTACCTAACCCCCACACAGAGACAGAGAGCACATTGGTCAGAGGAGTAGTAGAAACAGGTTCAACTATGCCAGAGCAGCAGCCTCACTGAAATGTGAGCAGGCTTTCGTTGAGTTTGGGTAATTACACAATGTTTTGTACAAGTGTACAAAACATTGACATAGACTGAAATAGACTGACCTGGTGAAAGCTATGATCCCTTATTGATGTCACTTAAATCCACTTCAATCAGTGTAGATGAGGGGGGGACAGGTTAAATGAAGGATTTTTAAGCCTTGAGACAATTGAGACATGGATTGTGTATGTGTAGCATTCAGAACGTGAATGGGCAAGACAAAATATGTAAGTGCCTTTGAACAGGGTTTGGTAGTAGGTGCCAGGCGCACCGGTTTGAGTGTGTCAAGAACTCCAACTTAACTCGTTTGACATGTACAATGAGTTGCTCTACAGTACGGTGACAGACAGTACAGTGACAGACAGTACGGCGACAGCCAGTACAGTGACAGACAGTACGGCGACAGACAGTACGGCGACAGACAGTACGGCGACAGACAGTACGGTGACAGACAGTACGGCGACAGACAGTACGGCGACAGACAGTACAGTGACAGACAGTACGGTGACAGACAGTACAGTGACAGACAGTACGGTGACAGACAGTACGGTGACAGACAGTACGGTGACAGACAGTACAGTGACAGACAGTACGGTGACAGACAGTACAGTGACAGACAGTACGGCGACAGCCAGTACAGTGACAGCCAGTACGGCGACAGCCAGTACAGTGACAGACAGTACGGCGACAGACAGTACGGCGACAGCCAGTACAGCGACAGACAGTACGGCGACAGCCAGTACAGTGACAGACAGTACGGCGACAGACAGTACGGCGACAGACAGTACGGCGACAGACAGTACGGCGACAGACAGTACGGCGACAGACAGTACGGCGACAGACAGTACAGCGACAGACAGTACAGTGACAGACAGTACGGTGACAGACAGTACAGTGACAGACAGTACGGTGACAGACAGTACAGTGACAGACAGTATGGCGACAGCCAGTACAGTGACAGACAGTACGGCGACAGACAGTACGGCAACAGACAATACGGCGACAGACAGTACGGCGACAGACAATACGGCGACAGACAGTACGGCGACAGACAGTACGGCGACAGACAGTACGGCGACAGACAGTACGGCGACAGACAGTACAGTGACAGACAGTACGGTGACAGACAGTACGGCGACAGACAGTATGGCGACAGACAGTACGGCGGCAGACAGTACGGTGACAGACAAAGCTAGAGCTACTTCAGATCCAGTCTGTGAAACTTTAACTTCAACACTGAAATAAACAAGTGTTTCTGAGTGTGTCAAGAACTCCAACTTAACTCGTTTGACATGTACAATGAGTTGCTCTACAGTACAGTGACAGACAGTACGGCGACAGCCAGTACAGTGACAGACAGTACGGCGACAGACAGTACGGCGACAGACAGTACGGCGACAGACAGTACGGTGACAGACAGTACAGTGACAGACAGTACGGCGACAGACAGTACGGCGACAGACAGTACGGCGACAGACAGTACGGCGACAGACAGTACGGCGACAGACAGTACGGCGACAGACAATACGGCGACAGAGAGTACGGCGACAGACAGTACGGCGACAGACAGTACGGCGACAGACAGTACGGCGACAAACAAAGCTAGAGCTACTTCAGATCCAGTCTGTGAAACTTTAACTTCAACACTGAAATAAACAAGTGTTTCTGTTGACAGGCTCTCCTCCCACAGTCATAAATTAACAAAGTATTGAACTCCTTTCATTAGAGGTGCCTAATCAGTGGGGAGAGGTGATCACGTATTTAGCTCCTTCTTTCCCAACGACTGAAGTCTGAGCACTGCCACTGCCAATCTGCCAGTCTGCATTGTGCTGCTGATTACATAGAAAACACACCTCTGCTGCTTCCATGTCTATCACTCTGTAAAACACACCTCTGCTGTTTCATGTCTATCACTCTGTAAAACACACCTCTGCTGTTTCATGTCTATCACTCTGTAAAACACACCTCTGCTGTTTCATGTCTATCACCCTGTAAAACACACCCTGCTGTTTCATGTCTATCACTCTGTAAAACACACCTCTGCTGCTTTCATGTCTATCACTCTGTAAAACACACCTCTGCTGTTCCATGTCTATCACTCTGTAAAACACACCTCTGCTGCTTTCATGTCTATCACTCTGTAAAACACACCTCTGCTGCTTCCATGTCTATCACTCTATAAAACACACCTCTGCTGCTTCCATGTCTATCACTCTGTAAAACACACACTGCTGTTTCATGTTTATCACTATGTAAAACACACCCTGCTGTTTCATGTCTATCACTCTGTAAAACACACCCTGCTGCTTTCATGTCTATCACTCTGTAAAACACACCCTGCTGTTTCATGTCTATCACTCTGTAAAACACACCTCTGCTGTTCCATGTCTATCACTCTGTAAAACACACCTCTGCTGCTTTCATGTCTATCACTCTGTAAAACACACCTCTGCTGTTTCATGTCTATCACTCTGTAAAACCCACCTCTGCTGTTTCATGTCTATCACTCCTCTGCTGTTTCATGTCTATCACTCTGTAAAACACACCCTGCTGTTTCATGTCTATCACTCTGTAAAACCCACCTCTGCTGTTTCATGTCTATCACTCTATAAAACACACCTCTGCTGTTTCATGTCTATCACTCTGTAAAACACACCTCTGCTGTTTCATGTCTATCACTCTGTAAAACCCACCTCTGCTGTTTCATGTCTATCACTCTGTAAAACACACCTCTGCTGTTTCCATGATTATCACTCTGTAAAACACACATCTGCTGTTTCATGTCTATCACTCTGTAAAACACACCTCTGCTGTTTCATGTCTATCACTCTGTAAAACACACCTCTGCTGTTTCATGTCTATCACTCTGTAAAACACACCTCTGCTGTTTCATGTCTATCACTCTGTAAAACACACCTCTGCTGTTTCCATGATTATCACTCTGTAAAACACACATCTGCTGTTTCATGTCTATCACTCTGTAAAACACACCTCTGCTGTTTCCATGATTATCACTCGGTAAAACACACATCTGCTGTTTCATGTCTATCACTCTGTAAAACACACCTCTGCTGTTTCCATGATTATCACTCTGTAAAACACATCTGCTGTTTCATGTCTATCACTCTGTAAAACACACCCTGCTGTTTCATGTCTATCACTCTGTAAAACACACCCTGCTGTTTCATGTCTATCACTCTGTAAAACACACCTCTGCTGTTTCATGTCTATCACTCTGTAAAACACACCCTGCTGTTTCATGTCTATCACTCTGTAAAACACACCTCTGCTGTTTCATGTCTATCACTCTATAAAACACACCTCTGCTGTTTCATGTCTATCACTCTGTAAAACCCACCTCTGCTGTTTCATGTCTATCACTCCTCTGCTGTTTCCATGTCTATCACTCTGTAAAACCCACCTCTGCTGTTTCATGTCTATCACTCTGTAAAACACACCCTGCTGTTTCATGTCTATCACTCTATAAAACACACCTCTGCTGTTTCATGTCTATCACTCTGTAAAACCCACCCTGCTGTTTCCATGTCTATCACTCTGTAAAACCCACCTCTGCTGTTCCATGTCTATCACTCTGTAAAACACACCTCTGCTGTTTCATGTCTATCACTCTGTAAAACCCACCTCTGCTGTTTCATGTCTATCACTCTGTAAAACACACCTCTGCTGTTTCATGTCTATCACTCTGTAAAACACACCCTGCTGTTTCATGTCTATCACTCTATAAAACACACCTCTGCTGTTTCATGTCTATCACTCTGTAAAACACACCTCTGCTGTTCCATGTCTATCACTCTGTAAAACCCACCTCTGCTGTTTCATGTCTATCATTCTGTAAAACCCACCTCTGCTGTTCCATGTCTATCACTCTGTAAAACACACCTCTGCTGTTTCATGTCTATCACTCTGTAAAACCCACCTCTGCTGTTTCATGTCTATCACTCTGTAAAACACACCTCTGCTGTTTCCATGATTATCACTCTGTAAAACACACCTCTGCTGTTTCATGTCTATCACTCTGTAAAACACACCCTGCTGTTTCATGTCTATCACTCTATAAAACCCACCTCTGCTGTTTCATGTCTATCACTCTGTAAAACACACCTCTGCTGTTCCATGTCTATCACTCTGTAAAACCCACCTCTGCTGTTTCATGTCTATCACTCTGTAAAACACACCTCTGCTGTTTCATGTCTATCACTCTGTAAAACACACCTCTGCTGTTTCATGTCTATCACTCTGTAAAACACACCTCTGCTGTTTCCATGTCTATCACTCTGTAAAACACACCCTGCTGTTCCATGTCTATCACTCTGTAAAACACACCTCTGCTGCTTCATGTCTATCACTCTGTAAAACACACCTCTGCTGTTTCATGTCTATCACTCTGTAAAACACACATCTGCTGCTTCATGTCTATCACTCTGTAAAACACACCTCTGCTCTTTCCATGATTATCACTCTGTAAAACACACCCTGCTGTTCCATGATTATCACTCTGTAAAACACACCCTGCTGTTTCCATGATTATCACTCTGTAAAACACACCTCTGCTGTTTCCATGTCTATCACTCTATAAAACACACCTCTGCTGTTTCCATGTCTATCACTCTGTAAAACACACCCTGCTGTTTCATGTCTATCACTCTGTAAAACACACCTCTGCTGTTCCATGTTTATCACTCTGTAAAACACACCTCTGCTGTTCCATGTCTATCACTCTGTAAAACACACCTCTGCTGTTCCATGTCTATCACTCTGTAAAACACACCTCTGCTGTTCCATGTCTATCACTCTGTAAAACACACCCTGCTGTTTCATGTCTATCACTCTGTAAAACACACCTCTGCTGTTTCATGTCTATCACTCTGTAAAACCCACCTCTGCTGTTTCATGTCTATCACTCTGTAAAACACACCTCTGCTGTTTCATGTCTATCACTCTGTAAAACACACCTCTGCTGTTTCATGTCTATCACTCTGTAAAACACACCTCTGCTGTTCCATGTCTATCACTCTGTAAAACCCACCTCTGCTGTTTCATGTCTATCACTCTATAAAACACACCTCTGCTGTTTCATGTCTATCACTCTATAAAACACACCTCTGCTGCTTCCATGTCTATCACTCTGTAAAACACACCTCTGCTGCTTCCATGTCTATCACTCTATAAAACACACCTCTGCTGCTTCCATGTCTATCACTGTCACGATCGTCTATGGGTGAGAGAGAGGACCAAGGCGCAGCGTGTGCAAAATACATTCTCTTTTATTTCGAGAAGGGAAAAACACGCAACGAACACTATAACAAAACGAAACAAAACAACAAACGATCGTGAAGCTATAAACGTAAGTGCACACACAAGCTACAAACGTACAACATAGACAATTACCCACAAAACCCCAATGCCTATGACTGCCTTAAATATGGCTCTCAATTAGAGACAATGAACCACAGCTGCCTCTAATTGAGAACCAATCTAGGCAGCCATAGACATACAAACACCTAGACAAGACACTGACCCATATACCATACAAAACGCCTAGACAATACAAAAACACATACATTCCCCATGTCACACCCTGACCTAACTAAAATAATAAAGAAAACAAAGAATACTAAGGCCAGGGCGTGACAATCACTCTGTAAAACACACCTCTGCTGTTCCATGTCTATCACTCTGTAAAACCCACCTCTGCTGTTTCATGTCTATCACTCTATAAAACACACCCTGCTGTTTCATGTCTATCACTCTATAAAACACACCCTGCTGTTTCATGTCTATCACTCTGTAAAACACACCTCTGCTGTTTCATGTCTATCACTCTATAAAACACACCCTGCTGTTTCATGTCTATCACTCTGTAAAACCCACCTCTGCTGTTCCATGTCTATCACTCTATAAAACACCTCTGCTGTTTCCATGTCTATCACTCTGTAAAACACACCCTGCTGTTTCCATGATTATCACTCTGTAAAACACACCTCTGCTGTTTCCATGTCTATCACTCTATAAAACACACCTCTGCTGTTTCCATGATTATCACTCTGTAAAACACACCTCTGCTGTTTCCATGTCTATCACTCTGTAAAACACACCTCTGCTGTTTCCATGATTATCACTCTGTAAAACACACCCTGCTGTTTCCATGATTATCACTCTGTAAAACACACCTCTGCTGTTTCCATGTCTATCACTCTATAAAACACACCTCTGCTGTTTCCATGATTATCACTCTGTAAAACACACCCTGCTGTTTCCATGATTATCACTCTATAAAACACACCCTGCTGTTCCATGTCTATCACTCTATAAAACACCTCTGCTGTTTCCATGTCTATCACTCTGTAAAACACACCCTGCTGTTTCCATGATTATCACTCTGTAAAACACACCTCTGCTGTTTCCATGTCTATCACTCTATAAAACACACCTCTGCTGTTTCCATGATTATCACTCTATAAAACACACCTCTGCTGTTTCCATGATTATCACTCTGTAAAACACACCTCTGCTGTTTCCATGTCTATCACTCTATAAAACACAACTCTGCTGTTTCCATGATTATCACTCTGTAAAACACACCCTGCTGTTTCCATGATTATCACTCTGTAAAACACACCTCTGCTGTTTCCATGTCTATCACTCTATAAAACACACCTCTGCTGTTTCCATGATTATCACTCTGTAAAACACACCCTGCTGTTTCCATGATTATCACTCTATAAAACACACCCTGCTGTTCCATGTCTATCACTCTATAAAACACCTCTGCTGTTTCCATGTCTATCACTCTGTAAAACCCACCTCTGCTGTTCCATGTCTATCACTCTATAAAACACCTCTGCTGTTTCCATGTCTATCACTCTGTAAAACACACCCTGCTGTTTCCATGATTATCACTCTGTAAAACACACCTCTGCTGTTTCCATGTCTATCACTCTATAAAACACACCTCTGCTGTTTCCATGATTATCACTCTGTAAAACACACCCTGCTGTTTCCATGATTATCACTCTGTAAAACACACCTCTGCTGTTTCCATGTCTATCACTCTATAAAACACACCTCTGCTGTTTCCATGATTATCACTCTGTAAAACACACCCTGCTGTTTCCATGATTATCACTCTGTAAAACACACCTCTGCTGTTTCCATGTCTATCACTATATAAAACACACCTCTGCTGTTTCCATGATTATCACTCTGTAAAACACACCCTGCTGTTTCCATGATTATCACTCTGTAAAACACACCCTGCTGTTTCCATGATTATCACTCTGTAAAACACACCCTGCTGTTTCCATGATTATCACTCTGTAAAACACACCTCTGCTGTTTCATGTCTATCACTCTGTAAAACACACCTCTGCTGTTCCATGTCTATCACTCTGTAAAACACACCTCTGCTGTTTCATGTCTATCACTCTGTAAAACACACCTCTGCTGTTCCATGTCTATCACTCTGTAAAACACACCTCTGCTGTTCCATGTCTATCACTCTGTAAAACACACCTCTGCTGTTTCATGTCTATCACTCTATAAAACACACCTCTGCTGTTCCATGTCTATCACTCTGTAAAACACACCTCTGCTGTTCCATGTCTATCACTCTGTAAAACACACCTCTGCTATTTCATGTCTATCACTCTGTAAAACCCACCTCTGCTGTTTCATGTCTATCACTCTGTAAAACCCACCTCTGCTGCTTCATGTCTATCACTCTATAAAACCCACCTCTGCTGTTCCATGTCTATCACTCTGTAAAACACACCTCTGCTGTTCCATGTCTATCACTCTGTAAAACACACCTCTGCTATTTCATGTCTATCACTCTGTAAAACCCACCTCTGCTGTTTCATGTCTATCACTCTGTAAAACCCACCTCTGCTGCTTCATGTCTATCACTCTATAAAACACACCTCTGCTGCTTCCATGTCTATCACTCTGTAAAACACACCTCTGCTGCTTCATGTCTATCACTCTGTAAAACACACCTCTGCTGCTTCCATGTCTATCACTCTGTAAACCCACCTCTGCTGTTTCATGTCTATCACTCTGTAAAACACACCTCTGCTGCTTCCATGTCTATCACTCTGTTTCTCCTTCGGCCTCTCTCTCTGTCTGTCTGTCTCACACACTTCTCTTTATTGGACAGACACGCTGTGGTTTTCCATTAAGTATGTCAGGTACACAATCACAAACACTCTGCTGCGACCATCAAGAGACCATACACGGCAATATTCACCCCATATATCCCGACCCCATGTCAGTGAGGGAAAATCCCCAAAAAGGTTCCCACAACAGCACATAAAGTGTCACATTACGGTTGTTTTCTAAAAAGAGCTCGAGGCCTGTATGGACGCCCAGGCCCAGTGTGTGGCAGAATGTGACAGAGGAGAAGTGTGGAGAGGTGTTCCATCTAATGTGCTCTCCATGGTCTGTTCTGTCACCCTGAAGACTAATGATAAAGGCCTGTAGTCTGGGACTACATCCTATCCCATCCTACATGTTCAGCTACAGACAGAGGAGGAGAGAGATTTAATAACTAGTGATCATGGGGATAATGAGACCCTGATCCAAATAAAGGAGAGGATTACCGTGATAACCTTTACCATGCTGTTCATCACAGGACCATGAAACCCTATGGAGGGTATCTGCTGTCATCAAGAGGCTTGAATCAGTTGGTTTAATGACCTAATTACTGAGATGAATTAGTGATATTACTGAGATTAAGTCAGTGAGTGACTCACAGAGCATACTGCATCTTGTGTAGTTGAAATTGTTCATTTCCCCACTTTTACAAAGCTTCACAATTCTGTAATATATTATATGTACAGTATATTCAAAAATAAATGTCAATCGCAATGGCCACCTGGCAGCATGACTGGCTGGTAACACTCCGTATGTATTGCCATGGTGATGAGTCTAGTGTAGTAACAGTCCCAGACACTGTTACTGTTTGTGTCTTCACCCAGTCACCTCTATACGCTGGTGTTAACACTCTCGTAAAGCAGAGGGCGACTTCTCACAGCCTCTAGTCTCTGTTCATTAACACAAAGACAGAGTACAAGACAAATAAAAGGAGAGCTGGGGAAAATAGAGAATGAGATTAAGAAAAAAAGAAAAAGAAAGAAAGAAGTGGGGAATGTGTAGATAAGGACCATGTGTCTTGTGGTGTACGTCCAGTCAGTATGGCAGTGAGGGAAGATGCACAGTCGGCTACAGAGGACCTGTGAGACAGTATTACCAGAGGCCATGAACCTCTGAAGGTTCTGTTAGTAAACAGCTGAAGTATCATCTGCGTACGTTATAACCTCGGACTGGACTGTGATAGGTTCTGTTAGTAAACAGCTGAAGTATCATCTGCGTACGTTATAACCTTGGACTGGACTGTGATAGCCAGTTGGATGGCTTTGCAAACTGCAAACAAGTAGCAGCATGTCTTGACGGATGGTATACGGATGGTATACGGATGGTATACGGATGGTATCATCCCAATTCTAGTCACACAGTGGTGTCGGGCTAATCACAAATCTACACATCTAAAAAGAGATGGGCATTTCCTTTGCACATAAGCAGTTTGACAAAGTAACGGTTGGTGTCATACAGCTCAGACGTGTGATGTTTCACTGAGAAACCTCCTATGTTTACAGTGGATCTGTAGAGCTTGATACTACAGCCGGTGTATCAGTCAGGTGTGCTTGGTTCTGTGGCAGTGTTATGAAGGATACCAGTAAAGACCCATTAAATTAGATAGACAGCAGCACAACCAATCAATACAACGGACACACCATCAGCATGTCAGCTCCTATAAGTGAAGATGGAGAGCAGCTTGGAGTAAAAGACAGACACGAGAGAGAGGGATGTCTGAGGGAGGAGAGAAAGATGGGTCGAAAAGAGAGAAGAATAGTAAGAGGAAATGGACATATAGGCGCTAGAAAGATAAGAGACAGATGCAGTGAAGGAGGGAAGAGAGACAGTGGGGGAGCTGATGCACTAATCGGCTTTGCAGTAATAACAGAAGTATACTTCCTTGCCCTGAGGTGCACACCAACTGTGGAGATCAGCTGAGGAGATCAATAGTATGATGTCACTAAACATTTTAACACTGTGAGGCCTTCATACCGCCACATTCCTGTTAAGTCTCTGACACCTTTAATTTGCTCATTACAGGATAAGAAAGCGGAATCATTTAAGCTTGCTAATGTCAAATCTAATAGTACTGTAGTGAACACGAGGGGAGACAGAGAGCTGGTTTCAAGCACAGGGCGCAGCTGGTGTTTATTGCAAAGGACCACAGGAGGAGGCAGGTAGTTGGGTCCTGGGGCAGGCAGAAGGTCACACACAGGTGGTCCAAAAGGGCAACAGTACAGGCAGGGAAAAGGCTAGAAACGTAGTCCGGGAGATCAGGCAATAGGTAGATAACAGGAAATCCGATAAGCTAAAGTACAGGCAGGAAATAGGCAAAAGGCGTCGTTAGTGAGGCAGACAAAAAAACTATCATACACGGAAGGAGTAAATCACGGGGAAAAACCCAGCTCTCCAAAAGATGTATGTCACAAAACAAACAATACCTCACAGTGACGGGGTGCAAAGAACTGAACTAAATAGTGTGTGATACTGACATACAGGTGTGTGAACAGGTGATGAGAATTCAGGTGATTGGGATCTGGACAGTGAGCTGTGTTCAGGGGATCTATGTGTTTGAAGGTGTGAGTTGGAAGCAGACGTTACAAGTACTGTTTACTATGTTCTAGTTTATACTGTAAAGTGCAATCAAGTCAATGTGAACTGGTCCAAACGTTGCCTGGGGCAGGATATGTGAAACAATGAAAGGATATTTCTCCTGCGGAGGACTGAGGAATCCCACAAGGCAACACACGTAATTCAGCTGAACCGATTCAAAGACATCAATACCTGTTAACTATTAAGCATGATGCAACAGTACATTGATCTCCTCAGAGTCATCAATAGCCTCATCAGCTTCTTTGATGTATAGGCGACCGGGCACTTGATATAAATTAATTGCTCTACTGCAATATTTTAAGTGGAATAACTATGATTCAGCCATGTAAATGACATGCTGAGAAAGACTAAATTGTCATGTTTACTCCCGCTCCCCGGCTCTCGACGTCACCAGTTGTCTCATCATTATGCTCACCTGCGGCTCATGACACTCACCTGGACTCCATCACCTTCTTGATTACCTCCCCTGTATCTGTCACTCCCCTTGGTTCTTTCCTCAGGCGTTATTGACTCTGTTTCACTTTCATGTCTGTATGCTTTTCCTGTTTCTTGTTTTGATCCATGTTTGTTTATTTATTAAATTCACTCCCTGTACTTGCTTCCCGATTATTAGCGTACACGTTACATAAATGATGATGAATCTATAGAGACAGAGTATAATTTACAGTAAAGGCCTCAGACCCATCCTAACTTTACAGGGTTATATACTGGATATTCCATTTAGCTGAGGCTTTTATCCAAAGCAAAGTACAGTGCAAACACTTTTCATATGGGTGGCCACCAGCGGAAATTGAACCCACAACCCTGGCATTGCAAGCGCCATGCTCTACCAACTGAGCCACAGAAGACCATTGGCAACTTTTTACTGTACAATTATTCTAGTGAGAGTTTCACAAATATTCCAATTACACTGTACTAAAGTATGGTCCAATCATATAGATTCAATGGTTGTAAAGACGGGGAGATGTCTGTCCGTAATAAAGAAATGCTCTGCTTTTTTGACACCACACTCCACAGAGCAAGTCCTGCTGCAAAGAAAGACCTAGTTAAGCTACAGCTGGCCCAGAACAGAGCCACACATCTTCATTGTAATCACAGGGCTAGTACTAATACTATGCATGATAGTCTCTCTTGGATAAGAGTTGAGGAAAGTGACTGACTGCATAACGTCTTGTTTTTATATGAAACACATGTTGGAAATTCCAAATTGTTTGCATAGTCAACTTACACACAGCACTGACACACACACTCACACCACCAGACATGCCACCAGGGGTATTTTCACAGTCCCCAGGTCCAGAACAAATTCAAAGAAACATACAATATTATACAGAGCCATGAGTGCATGGAAATCCTTTCCATCTTCTATAGCAAAAGTGAACATCAAACCTGGTTTCAAAAAACAAATAAAGCAACACTGCACGGCACAACGCCTCTCCCCCATGTGACCTACTTGTTGTGTGTATGTACTGACATGTACGTGTAACTGATAGATGCACACACGACATGTTAATGTTTTTAAATGCACTGTAAGTAAATTGTAAAGTCTTTTGTCTGTAATATCTTTTTAGTTATGTGTCAGACCCCAGTAAGACTAGCTGTCGCCACTGGCTTCGGCTAATGGGGATCCTAATATATCAAATCAATCAAATCAAAACACACAACACACAGAGCCCAGGCAGCACGATACCAAACATGTCAGTTTAGGATATCCAGAGAGCTACTGTAGCTGCCACATTCAACAGCTGTCAGTGCTCTGTCAGAGGAGGGTGTGATGTGGTTCATCTGATACTAGCTCTGGTCCAAGTGGAATGTGCACTATCCCTGGACCAGAGCTACTCTGATACATGCTAGCGTAAATCATTGTTTTACTGAGAGAAGAAACAACAATGAGGTGTTGATGAAAGAGGATGTAGCTGTTGCACAACCATGGAGTAGCTTGGTAGTTGGCAAGATAACACCATACTAAGCATTTTAAAAAAAGCCACTGCTAGCTTCATTGAATCATTGTGTGTGACTAGGGGAGAATATATTGTTTGAGGGACGAGCGCCATGTAGGAGTGACGCCACCTGTCAGAAGACAATGACGGTAAATAGGTCTCCACTAAAGAGTATCTCGATCAGCAAGTATAATCAAAGCTAGTGATAAGTACAGGGTGCCCTAATAGTATGCTGATCCCACACAGGTATCTATTCACAGGTTTCTATTCCCCCTCTTCATCACACACACACAATCAGCAGGCCATCTGGCTTGCCGGTGAGTGTAATCCTCTGCATATCATTCCATTGGAACACTCAGATAGGCAATGAGCATTCAGCACCGGCATTAGAGGCTCTTTAGAGGTTAAATGAATGGATGGTACTGCTGCCACAAAACAGCATTAGCAAGCCAAGTAAACAGCAATTTCCTCATCCACTTCCAAATCCTATGTAGTTTCAATAGCCAAACATTCCATTTCATGTTTGGCTCTCTGTCGTGTGTGTGTGTGTGTGTGTGTGTGTGTGTGTGTGTGTGTGTGTGTGTGTGTGTGTGTGTGTGTGTGTGTGTGTGTGTGTGTGTGTGTGTGTGTGTGTGTGTGTGTGTGTGTGTGTGTGTGAGAGGGAGGGAGAGGGAGAGACTGAAATGGAAATTAGAATGAAATAATGACAACTTCTGGATGACATCTGTTTTGAAAAGTGATAACATGGTGGCAATAATAAAGTATCTCATCATTATAATACATTTTAATGTGGAAGTAGCACTTCTCCATCCAATTTTAATGGCCAGTGAAATTGATGACACTTCAAGTTCCAGGAATACATTACTATCGTGAATCATTCGTCTTCCTCAGTAGATAAAGAGAGCGTAATACCGCCACACTGGCAGTCATGTTCGAACCCCGCAGGGCAGTTGAACTGATTCCAGAGGCTGATCCAAAACACCGCCGGCGGAGAAGAGGTATTTGGAGTGGACTCCTAGTCTGACTCAGGAGGCGCGCACACCACCCACCGCTTCCGAGTATATTACTCGCTAATGTTCAGTCTCTGGATAATAAAGTTGACGAGCTAAGGGTTAGGATCTCCTTCCAGAGAGACATCAGGGATTGTAACATACTCTGTTTCACAGGAAACATGGCTCTCTAGGGATATACTGTCTGAGTCCGTACAACCAGTTGGGTTCTCAGTTCATCGCGCAGACAGGAATAAAGACCTCTCAGGTAAGAAGAAGGGCGGGGGTGTATGTTTCATGATTAACAACTCATGGTGTGATTGTGATAACATACAGAAACTCAAGTCCTTTTGTTCAGCCGACCTAGAATACCTCACAATCAAAGGCCGACCGTAGTACCTCCCAAGAGAATTCTCTTCAGTTATAGTCACACCCGTGTATATTCCCCCCTCAAGCCGATACCACGACGGCCCTCAAAGAACTACACTGGACTCTATGCAAACTGGAAAACACATATCCTGAGGCCGCATTTATTGTAGCCGGGAATTTTAACAAAGCAAATTTGGGGAAAATGCTACTGAAGTTCTACCAACACATTGACTGTAGCACTCGCTCTGAGAAAACATTAAACCACTGCTACTCAGCTTTTCAAAATGCCTACAAGGCCATCCCCCGCCCTTTTTTTTGGCAAATCTGATCATGACTCCATTTTGCTCCTCCCTTCCTATAAGCAGAAACTCAAACAGAAAGTACCCATGCTATGGACTATTCAATGCTGGTCTGACCAATCGGAATCCATGCTTCAAGATTCTTTTGATCATGAGGACTGGGATATGTTCCGGGTAGCCTCTGAGAATTATATTGATGAATACACAGATACGGTGACTGAATTTATTAGGAAATGTATAAGAGATGTTGTACCAACTGTAACTATTAAAACCTAAACAAACCAGAAACCATGGATAGATGGCAGTATTCGCGCAAAACTGAAACCACTGAATTTAACCATAGCAAGGTGACTGGGAATATGACCGAATACAAACAGTGTAGTTATTCCCTCCGTAAGGCAATCAAACAGAAAAAACGTCAGTACAGAGACAAAGAGGAGTCAATTCAACCGCTCAGAAACGAGACGTATTTGTCAGAGTCTACAGACAATTACACAAGAGAGACTACAAGAGGGAAAACCAGCCACATCGCGGAATCCGACGTCTTGCTTCTGGATAAGCTTAACATCTTTTTCTCCCGCTTTGAGGATAACACAGTGCTACCAAGGACAGTGGGCTCTCGTTCTCCGTGGCCGACGTGAGTAAGACATTTAAACGTGTTAACTAGGGTTGCACATTTTGGGGAATGTGGTGGAATCTTTCCGTGGGAATGAATGGGAATATGGGAATTAATGGTATTATATGCAAATTAAAAAATGTATACCATTTAAATATAGATGTTTTTTGCATTGGATATACAGTATTTACCATATCATGTGAGACAGAAATATTAACCTTTTACCTTATCATAAGTAGACATAATTGCAAATGATTAAATCCTTCCGAAATAAAAATAAAAAACTATTTAGTTACGAATCTAACTTTAATTAAAATTACCGTAATTGCTGGACTATAAGCCGCTACTTTTTTCCCACGCTATGAACCTCGCGGTTTATACAATGACGCGGCTAATTTATGAAAAAAAAAAAATTCACAAGATTCACGCCGCCAAAAAACTGAGCTTCGTCACATAATGTGACGTAAATCGAGCGCGCTCAAACTTCCCATCACTTTGATTACGGTAGTCATTTTGTCACCCTCATCATGGCAAAGACACGGAGAAATGCATATGATGCAGCTTTCAAGTTGAAGGCGATCGATCTGGCTGTTGGAAAAGGAAATAGAGCTGCTGCACGGGAGCTTGGCCTTAATGAGTTGATGATAAGACGTTGGAAACAGCAGCGTGAGGAACTGTGCAAAAAGACAACAAACGCTTTCAGAGAAGAAAAGCAGATGGCCCGAACTAGAAAATGAGCTTGAAGACTGGGGCAACACACAGAGAGCAGACGGCCGAGGTGTTTCAACTGTGCAGATCCGACTGAAAGCCAAAACAATCGCCACCGCAATGAAGTTTGACTTTCTTGGTAGGCTACTGTTTACTGCTATTTTTTTAATTTTTGTTACAAGCCGTGTTTCGTTTAAAAGCCTATTTATTTTTGTTACAAGCCGTGTTTCGTTTAAAGGCTGTGTAAAGTTTATTTGTTTCAATGTACCGGTAGGCACTTGCGGCTTATAGACATGTGCAGTTTATTTATGTACAAAATACATATTTTTAAAAAATTCAGTGGGTACGGCTTATATTCAGGTGCGCTTAATAGTCCAGCAATTACGGTAGTTGACTCTTCACACGGGATGATTTCACTGAACAACAAAACCAAGGGAATATTGATGATCCCCAATGATCCATCGCATCTCCCAAAAACGTTTTCAACATACATCTGTAAAATGATAGTCGAGAAACTAAAGCTTTGGTTGTCTTCCTCTCAGGCTTCCATGTCTTCTCCCTAGACCTCCTCAATGTCCACCTCTTGAACATCAAACTCTGAGGCCTCATCTTCACTGTCACTTTCCAACCTTGTTGAGGATGGCTCGTTGTCAGGCTCAAAAAGCCTCAAATTTGCCCTGATGGCCACCAGTTTTTTAACCCTTGTAATGGACAGAATGTTAGGTGCGTTGGTGTGCGTGCTCCCAAACAAGGACCAGTTGCGCTCTGAGGCAGCTGAGGTTGGTGGGATTTGGAGGATGATGGAGGCTTACCGTCTGTAAGTTGTTAGTGTCTTAACGACCATTTCACAGGTGCATGTTCATTAATTTTTTATGGTTCATTGAACAAGCATGGGAAACAATGTTTAAACCCTTTACATTGAAGATCTCTGAAGTTATTTGGATTTTTACGAATAATCTTTGAAAGACAGGGTCCTGAAAAGGGGACGTTTCTTTTTTTGCTGAGTTTACAGACTTGAAATCACTGGCCACTTTAATAATGTTCACATATTTTTCATTACTCATCTCATATGTATATTCTGTATTCCATTCTACTGTATTTTAGTTTATGCCGCTCCGACATTGCTCGTCCAAATATTAATATATTCTTAATTCCATTCCGTTACGATTTTTGTGTATTGTTGTGAAATTGTTAGATATCACTGCACTGTTGGAGCTAGAAACACAAGAATTTTGCCACATGCGCAATAACATCTGCATGTGACCAATAACATTTTATTATATTTTATTTGACCACCGGAAAATTCTAGGTGACCGTCACAGAAATCTCCTCTTTGGTAGTACCCAACTTGATAACAACCACCAGGTTCTAATGGCCTGTTACTCAGGGCTCTATTGTCCCTCCATCAGATCCTAATGGACTGGTACTTAGGGCTCTATTGTCCCTCTAACCACTCTGAAATCAATGCAAATACAATCAAAAATCAAATCAAAACCCTGTCATCAAAACAGTAGGCCTATCACACTTTCAAAACTCACCCCAGTGTGAGGGTCAATCTGAAGAAAGAAGTTCAACAACAGGTTGAAACAGTGTAAAACATGTTTGTTGTGGATGTTGTTTCAAAGTTTAAGACAACAAAATGGGCAGCGCTTTCTAAGGAGATGATTCATTCAAAACACCCATAGAGCTTTTGCATATGCATATGATTATACCCCCACCAAAAAACTTAATTAAAAAGATGATTGTGCCCTTATACAATACATAGCCTACCGCATATTACACATGGCAGAAAAACATAAAACAAAACTGATTGAATATGTCTTTGGTACATACATAATTAATTTAGAATATAATCCAAAATTAAAAACATTTGATTAATTGACTTTGAGTATGGACTGTATTATTGTGCATACTGGATGGACTGGTTACCTTATGCTACGCTCCAAAATGTATATCCATGAGTCTGGGAGAAAACGTATAGCCCTAGGCGATGCTGTTGGGTCATTGATTGTGTAGGGAGGCTTACAGTTAACCTACAATTATACTGAATTTGTATTTGATTTTTAATAGCCTAATAATAGGGATTCCTTAAATATTTTTGTCATTAATTGGGTGACATATTACCTTTTGCTATACAGAATATCTCACCACCATGCCTTTCTATCTGTTCCTCTCTCTGTCCTTTATTACTTTCTCGAACGTGCAAACAGGCTCTCAACAGTTAAATGAAATATATACAGTACCAGTCAAAAGTTTGGACACACCTACTCATTCAAGGGTTTTTCTTAATTTTTACTCATTTCTGCAGAGTAGAATAATGGTGAAGACATCAAAAACTATTAAATAACACATGAAATCCTGTAGAAATCTAAAAAAGTGTCTATATTTTATAAAAATTAAATCATATATACGTTATTCAACTATTTTCCATTCTAAAAATGTTTAATAAACAAAGGCTTCGATTTCTGGTCAAACAGATGGAAAATGGTTCTTAGAAAACATTTACCAGAAAATCACAGACAGTGTCACCAACAAAGCACCCCCACATCATCACACCTCCTTCTCCATGCTTCATGGTGGGACCCACACATGCAGAGATCATCCATTCATCTACTCTGCGTCTCACAAAGAAATGGCGGTTGGAATCTAAAATATCAAATTTGGACTTATCAGACAAAAGGACAGATTTCCACTGGCCTAATGTCCATTGCTTGTGTTTCCTGGCCCAAGTCTCTTCTTCTTATTGGTGACCTTTAAAAGTGGTTTCGTTGTAGCAATTTGACCATGAAGGCCTGATTCACGCAGTGTCCTCTGAACAGTTGATGTTGAGATGTGTCTGTTACTTGAACTCTGTGAAGCATTTATTTGGGCTGCAATTTCTGAGGCTGGTAACTCTAACAAACTTATCCTCTGCAGCAGAGGTAACTCTGGGTCTTCCTTTCCTGTGGCGGTCCTCGTGAGAGCCAGTTTCATCATAACACTTGATGGTTTTTGCGACTGCACTTTAAGAAACGTTCAAAGTTCTTGAAATTGTCCGGATTGACTGACCTTCATGTCTTAAAGTAATGATGGTGTTTCTCTTTGCTTATTTGAGCTGTTCTTGCCATAATATGGACTTGGTATTTTATCAAATAGGGCTATCTTCTGTATACCACCCCTACCTTGTCACAACACAACTGGCTCAAAGAGAGAATGCCAAGTGTGCAAAGTTGTCATCTACTTTGAAGAATCTCAAATATAAAATATATTTGATTTGTTTAACACTTTTTTAGTTACTACATGATTCCATATGTGTTACCTCATAGTTTTGATGTCTTCACTAATATTCTACAATGTAGAAAATAGTTAAAAATAAAGAAAAACCCTGGAATGAGTAGGTGTGTCCAAACCTTTGACTGGTACTGTATGTTTCATTGCAAAAACATGTTATTATTGATATTTCCGAACAGATTTCTCTAGGTTTCCCAAATTAAGCATTGGGTAGCTGCAAGAACAAGGTTGGAGAGCCCATGGCATACAGAGTTTGGGCGGAATATCACCTGTCACGCAGCAAACAGTGGTTGATGCGTGGAGAGAAATACGCCTGTTATATTAAGCACACGCTCAGTTTAAAACCAAAGTACCCTACAAAATGGACTGCTTGGCCTCCAGTCGCTATTTGTAGTGCATACAGATGACATGTATTTTTTGCCCTGTCCCTCTCCTGTTCATTTGATAATGAACCATTCTAAATCAAAACCAATTTTACATATTAGTAAAAACAAGATTAAATTGAGAATAGTCTGATGGGTGAAAATATGATCACTTGATGAGAGAACAGCGTGTGCAGCCTGAGGCAAGGAACAGAGCACAAGCTTTTTCTGCTTCTTTCTCAAATCATCAATAGCCTATAGTCACATCATTTAGCCCATTTACTGTATGTTTTGATTTCTAACACATTCTAAGGTTTGTATCATTCACACCTAAAGTTGCCAAACAGAACCAACTTTTATCACACTTAAAACCGTCTGTCATCATAACCAGGTTAAAGTTACGAGAGCACTGACATGTAGAGATGTGTGAATGCATAACTGGGTTGCTGGAGTTTGGGAGGCTGGGCAGGAGGAGGCTGGGGAGGAGGAGGCTGGAATTGGGGGAGGCTGGAATTGGGCGAGGCTGGAATTGGGCGAGGCTGGAATTGGGCGAGGCTGGAATTGGGCGAGGCTGGAATTGGGCGAGGCTGGAATTGGGCGAGGCTGGGGAGGAGGAGGCTGGAGTTGGGGATGCTGGGGAGGAGGAGGCTGGAGTTGGGGGAGGATGAGGCCGGGGAAGAGGAGGCTGGAGGTATTTCCAAGAACATACACATCTTTACCATTACAGTAATGGCTCTCTCTTTGTTCAGGTCTTTTGAACATGTATGTATAGAGTAGAAGTAAAAGACTGAGGAATAAAACCTAGAGGAGAGCCTGCGTGTGTGCGTGTGTGTGTGCATGTGTGCTGTCTGTTTCAAATGGAGTCCTTTACAGTCTTAACAATGGCGACTGCTGGCCTCTTGACTCTCCCGAGGACGAGAGTACTGAGCCACCAGACAGACACACACAGGAGGAGCCCCTAATAAGAAACTTTACAGCCCCTAGCAACTGACATGATAACACCACTTTTAATCTCTCAATGGCCCGCTCCAGTCCTCCACAGTCCACACCCAGCCATCTCCACCTCTGAGGCCCACACTGATGGAGAAGAAGGGGAGTTAACCACCCCGCTAACCTACTTCAATCAGCCCGTAACCAGCTGTGTAGCGAAGGAGGGAAAGACCCTCCCTCCTAAAGCACCAGATGACTGGGCTGTGCCCTCTATGAGAGGGGTGGCCCACTGCCAGACACGAGGTTTAAATACTGGCAGGTGGAGAAGAGGAGGAGAAGCAGAGGAAAGGGGGAGTCTTCTAAATCCCATAATGGACAGGATTAGTGTGTGTGGACAGTGGGCACAATGGGAGCTGTCTGTCTCCTATTAGCTTAGTGAGTGCCTGTCTATTTAGCCAATAGAGATTTCTGAGGCATCTCATCCCCCAGCATTAGTTTCCTCCTCTAGAAGTCATACAGTAGTGCACAACTGCCATCTGGTTGAAAGGAGTTATTGTTGTTGCTTGCAAGGCTTTACTGTACTACATGTGGACACCCCTTCAAATTAGTGGATTCTGCTATTTCAGCCACACCCATTGCTGACAGGTGTATACAATTGAGCACACAGCTATGCAATATCCATATTGGCAGTAGAATGGCCAGTACTGAAGAGCTCAGTGACTTTCAACGTGGCACCGTCATAGGATACCAGCTTTCCAACAAGTTAGTTCGTCACATTTCTGCTCTGCTAGAGCTGTCCCGGTCCACTGTAAGTGCTGTTAATGTGAAGTGGAAACGTCTAGGAGCAACAACGGCTGAGCCACAAAGTGGAAGGCCACACAAGCTCGCAGAATGGGACTGCCGAGTGCTGAAGCGAGTAGCGCGTAAAAATCCCCTGTCCTCGGTTGCAACACTCACTACCGAGTTCCAAACTGCCTCTGGAAGCAATGTCAGCACAAAAACTGTTGGTCGGGAGCTTAATTAAATGGGTTTCCTTGGCCAAGCAGCCGCACACAAGCCTAAGATCACCATGCGCAATGCCAAGTGTCAGCTGGAGTGGTGTAAAGCTCGCCACCATTGGACTCTGGAGCAGTGGTAACGTGTTCTCTGGAGTGAAGAATCACGCTTCACCATCTGACAGTCCAACAGAAGAATCTGGGTTTGGCGGATGTCAGGAGAACGCTTCCTACCCCAATGCATAGTGTCAACTGTAAAGTTTGGTTAAGGAGGAATAATGGTCTGTGGCAGTTTTTCATGGTTTGTGCTAGGCCCCTTAGTTCCAGTGAAGGGAAATCTTAACGCTACAGCATACAATGACATTCTAGATGATACTGTGCTTCCAACTTTGTGGCAAGAATTTGGGGAAGGCCCTTTCTTGTTTCAGCATGAGAATGCCCCTGTGCACAAAGCAAGGTCCATACAGAAATGGTTTGTCAAGATCGGTGTGGAACAACTTGTCTGGCCTGCATAAAGCCCTGACCACAACCCCATCGAACACCTTTGGGATGAATTGGAATGCCAACTGCTAGCCAGACCTAATGGTCCAACACCAGTGCCCGACCTCACTAATGCTCTTGTGGCTGAATGGAAGCAAGTCCCCGCAGCAATGTTTCAACATCTAGTGGAAATCCTTTCCAGAAAAGTAGAGGCTTTTATAGCAGCAAAGGGAGGACCAACTCCTTATTAATGCCCATGATTTTGGAATGAGATGTTTGACGAGTGTTGCTGCTTGAATTACAGTAAAGATGACCCCCCCATGAAAAAGCCTTAAACATCAGCACTTCATTAGATGCTACACTGTACTGTATCTTTTTTGAAACGGCTGACATCTGGTATTGGTATTGGTATTTTGTATTTTATTAGGATTCCCATTAGCTGTTGCAAAAGCAGCATTTGTTCTTGGTGTTTAATAATTGTGTAGTATTACAGGGAGTGCTGATTCCTCTCCAAAACAGTCCAAACTATTGCTCAGAGCACTCACAGCGCAAACTGCTGACTATCTGAGAGGCTAAAAAGAGAAGCTCGGGCTGACCTTGAAATCACTCAGCTAGAGACAGAGCATTCATTCCCTCAGCCTGTCTGACACAGTCTTGGTTATCACTACTGCTGCTTTCCTCTCTGCTGCCTGCACCGGACACCCACCTGAAATCCACACAACGTCTCCTCTGCATAAATAATAGCCAGGGAGATAGTGTTACTGATTGGGGGGGGGGGGGGGGACAGACCAACAACATACAAAATAGTGAGATTGAAGAGAGCAAAAGTGAGAGAGAATGAAGGGAGAGTGTGGGGACAGAGTGACAAAGTGATGCATGACATTGGGATATTTTCATGTAAAACGACCCATGGGCACCAACATGTAAAGGACCCATGAGCACCAACATGTAAAAGGACCCATGAGCACCAACATGTAAAGGAACCATGAGCACCAACATGTAAAACGACCCATGAACACCAACATGTAAACGACCCATGAGCACCAACATGTAAAAGGACCCATGAGCACCAACATGTAAAACGACCCATGAGCACCAACATGTAAACGACCCATGAGCACCAACATGTAAAGGGCCCATGAGCACCAACATGTAAAAGGACCCATGAACACTAACATGTAAAGGAACCATGAGCACCAACATGTAAAGGACCCATGAACACCAACATGTAAAGGACCCATGAACACCAACATGTAAAAGGACCCATGAACACCAACATGTAAAGGAACCATGAGCACCAACATGTAAAGGACCCATGAACACCAACATGTTAACATGTTGGTGTTCATGGGTCCTTTACATGTTGGTGCTCATGGGTCATTGTACATGTTGGTGTTCATGGGTCGTTCATGGGTCGTCAATGAGCACCAACATGTGAAGTTCATAGGAGTATTTCAAATGTGGTGTCAGGGAAACTTAAATCAGTTTTACCAAATTTAAATGTGCAACCAGAGGGAAAAGAACTCTGGACCACCTATACTCGACACATAGAGGCGCACACAAAGCTCTCGCTCACCCTCCATTTGGCAAATCTGACCATAATTCCATCCTCCTGATTCCTGCTTACAAGCAAAAATTAAAGCAGGAAGCACCAGTGACTAGATAAATAACAAAGGGGTCAGATAAAGCAGATGCTAAGCTACAGGACAGTTTGGCTAGCACAGACTGGAATATGTTCCAGGACTCCTCCAATGGCATTGAGGAGTACACCACATCTGTCATTTGCTTCATCAATAAGTGCATCGATGACGTCGTCCCCACAGTGACTGTACGTACATACCCTAACCAGAAGCCATGGATTACAGGCAGCATCGCACTGAGCTAAAGGTTAGTGCTGCCACTTTCAAGGAGTGGGACTCTAACCCAGAAGCTTATAAGCAATCCCGCTATGCCTTCTGACGAACCATCAAACAGGCAAAGAGTCAATACAGGACTAAGATCGAGTTGTACTACACTGGCTCTGACGCTCCTTGGATGTGGCAGGGCTTGTAAACCATCACAGACTACAAAGGGAAGCACAGCCGAGAGCTGCCCAGTGACACGAGCCTACCAGACGAGCTAAACTACTTCTATGCTCGCTTCGAGGCAAATAACACTGAAACATGCATGAGAGCACCAGCTGTACCGGAAGACTGTGTGATTACGCTCCCGCAGCCGATGTGAGTAAGACCTTTAGACAGGTCAACAATCACAAAGACCTGCAGGGCCAGACAGATTACCAGGACGTGTACTGCGAGCATGCTCTGACCAACTAGCAAGTATCTTCACTGACATTTTCAACCTCTCCTTGTCCGAGTCTGTAATACCAACATGTTATAAGCAGACCACCATAGCCCCTGTGCCCAAGAACACTAAAGTAACCTGCCTAAATGACTACCGACCCGTAGCACTCACGTCTGTAGGCTTGAAGTGCTTTGAAAGGCTGGTCATGGCTCACATCAACACCATCATCCCAGAAACCCTAGACCTGCTCCAATTTGCATACCGCCCCAACAGATCCACAGATGATCTCTATTGCACTCCACACTGCCCTTTCCCACCTGGACAAAAGGAACACCTATGTAAGAAAGCTATTCATTAACTACAGCTCAGCGTTAGTGAGTTAGTAACACCACGGTAGCCTCAAATGCTCATCAATAAGCTAAGGACCCTGGGACTAAACACCTCTGTAACTGGATCCTGGACTTCCTGATGGGCCGGCACCAGGTGGTAAGGGTAGGTAACAACAAATCCGCCAAGCTGAACGCAGGGGCTCCTCAGGTGTGCGTGCTCAGCCCCCGCATGTACTCCCTGTTCCCTCATGACTGCATGGCCAGGCACGACTCCAACAACATCATTCAATTTGCCGATGACACAACAGTGGTAGGCCTGATCACTGACATCGATGAGACAGCCTATAGGGAGGAGGTCAGAGACCTGTCCGTGTGGTGCAAGGACAACAACCACTCCCTCAACGTGATCAAGACAAAGGAGATGATTGTGGATTACAGGAAAAAGAGGACCGAGCACGCCCCCATTCTCATCGACGGGGCTGTAGTGGAGCAGGTTGAGAGCTTCAAGTTACTTGGTGTCCACATCACCAACAAACTAACATGGTCCAAACACACTAAGACAGTCGTGAAGCGGGCACAGCAAAACCTATTCCCCCTCAGGAGACTGAAAAGATTTGGCATGGGTCCTCAGATCCTCAAAAGGTTCTACAGCTGTATCATTGAGAGCATCCTGACTGGTTGCATCACTGCCTGGTATGGCAACTGCTCGGCCTCTGACCGCAAGGCACTACAGAGTGTAGTGCGAGTGGCCCAGTACATCACTGGGGCCAAGCTTCCTGCCATCCAGGACCTCTATACCAGGCAGTGTCAGAGGAAGGCCCTAAAAATTGTCAGACTCCAGCCACCCTAGTCATAGACTGTTCTCTCTGCTACTGCACGGCAAGCGATACCAGAGCGCCAAATCTATGTCCAAGAGGCTTATAAACAGCTTCTACCCCTAACCCATAAGACTCCTGAACATCTAGTCAAATGGCTACCCAGAATATTTTCATTGCCACCCCCTCCACCTCTCCACACCACTGCCACTCTCTGTTGTCATCTATACATAGTCACTTTAATAACTCTACCTACATGTACATACTACCTCAACTAACCGGTGCCCCCGCACATTGACTCTGTACCGGCAGCCCCCTGTATATATTGTTATTTTTTACTGCTGCTCTTTAATTACTTGTTACTTTTATCTCTTATTCTTATCCATTTTTTTTTTTTTATCTGCACTTTTGGTTAAGGGCTCGTAAGTAAGCATTTCACTGTAAGGTCTGCACCTGTTGTATTCGGCGCATGTGACTAATAAAATTAGATTTGATTTGATGAAACCTAAGAGTCTATATTTTTGAGAAATTAAGGCATATATACATTCTTCAACTATTTTCCATTCTAAAAATGTTTAATAAACAAAGGCCTTGATTTCTGGTCAAACAGATGGAAAATGAGTCTTAGAAAACATCTACCAGAAAAGATCTTAAGATATTATAAATATATAATATATCAAAAATCATCTTCAAGTAAAGACCCCTGCCAACTAATATCAACACTTACATTTAGTTGGAGACTTCTGTAAGTTTAAGAAATATTGCCTTGTGTCTTGTAATTTACCGTTACCAACAACCCATATATCTTCAAGATATTTTCTCATTTCTCTCCCTCATGAGGAGGGAGGATAATGAAAGTTCACAGCAGTAACAAGTAATAGTAGACATGCCATATTAGTTATAGTGATTTTACTGATATCAATTTTGTTTGATTTATGAAGTGATTAAAACTCGAAATTCTGCTACCAAATCTGTAACAAAATTTCAGAAAAATCTGTAACAGTATTTCTGAAATTGAATTGGCTACACTGGGAAAGTAGTAGTCACAAACCACAGTTGGATTCGCAAGTTTGGACAGTATAGTACAGCACAGCACAATACAGTAGAGTTCAGTACAGTAGACAGTAGAGCATACTAGAGTTGAGTACACTATACTGTACTATACTCTACTGTACTGTGCTCTACTGTGCTGTACTTTGATGTCCAAACTTGTGAAAAATAGACGTTCCTGACCAACCAAATTTGGTCTTGTTTGGGGGCATAGCTCGTTAAAATAATAGAAAGTGGGTAGAATAATACCCAAATATGCAAAGGAGGATATTGCATATTTTTACCTTTGAGTACCTATTCAGATACCATAAAGAGAATGACATTCATATCCATAATTATGCACTTCTGTGTAGTACAGATCAGGGACCCATGATGTAATTCAGCTACTGTAATTCCGTTAGCGGGTGTAAATCCACTTCACTTACTGTAGTTCAATAACCAAAAGAGATTTTTTCAAACTCAAGTTGTCATGTCATAGCTGACACCCCATTCTTTCTGCAGACATTTCTGCAGAGTTTTTGGGAAACCGTGGTTGCATAAAACCTTGAGGGAGATTTTACTGAAATGATCTTACCAAACTTCTGCACAGTTCTTATAGTAAATGTGTTTCTCTGTAAATTGTTAAAAGTAGTCATTGTGCATAGAGTTGTATGGTTCGTTCAACTTAGAAATCAATGGTTTTGTTTGGCATACATTTTCAAGTCAAAAAGAGAGTGGTGACGCAGAGACAGACACGCAGAGACAGACACGCAGAGACAGACACGCAGAGACAGACACGCAGAGACAGACACGCAGAGACAGACACGCAGAGACAGACACGCAGAGACAGACACGCAGAGACAGACACGCAGAGACAGACACGCAGAGACAGACACGCAGAGGCATACACGCAGAGGCACAGAGGCATACACACAGACACGCAGAGGCATACACGCAGAGGCATACACGCAGAGGCATACACACAGAGGCATACACACAGAGGCACAGAGGCATACACACATACACACAGAGGCATACACACAGAGGCATACACACAGAGACAGAGAGAGGGAGAGAGACAGGGTACAGAGTGACAGAGCAGTGTCTGTGTTCCTGTCTGTCCACCACTAGGCTTAGCTCTGGGAGGAGTAGAGAGGTCGCTTGAGAGAGTCAACGTAGGCAGTGTGCCCAGCACCAGACTACTGTCACATGCTCCACAGCCCAGTACAGAACAGGACAGCACAGAGCCGGATCAGCAACTTCCCAGCAGGAAGGAACCATCCCTCCAGGGTTAGAGCTGCCCAACCACAACTACCCTTTATTTAACCTTTATTTAACCAGGAAGGGCTCATTGAGATTTAAAATCTCTTTTTCAAGAGCGTCCTGGCCAAGATAGGCAGCACCAAGTCATTACAAAAATTACAGACAGACAACATGAAAAACTACAAGTAATCTAGTAAAAACCATAGAATTCACAAGAGTATAACAAAAATCAAAAACAGCTAATTAAAAACATTGACAGGTCAGGGAATCAGTCTCAAGATCATTCATCAGTGATCATTCATTAGTGATCATTCATCCGTGATTTAAAAATACCAAATCGGGACAAGTTCTTCCAGTTTAAAAGTATTTTGTAAGGCGTTCCAAGACGATGGCGCAGAGTACATAAAAGCCCTTTTACCAAATTCAGTTCGGACATTTGGAACAGTTAGCAGGATAAAGTCCTGCGAACGAAGAGAGTACCCACCACATTTCTGAACAATAAAAATGCCCAAATAAAAAGGTAGTAAACCCAAAATCAGTTGTGATTACCAAACTCACTGTAATGGACTGAAAGCTCGGGGGAGCTGTCATTGTCAACGCAGCACAGAACATGAATGAATAAGCAGTTTTCATCCAGCTCCTAGCCGCCACAACAATCCACATTTGCATAGAGAGAAGCCACAGGTGTCTGCTTTACATCGCTGAGGTCTTCACCCCAAACAAAAGCCATGATACTCAATAATAATACTCCATAATACTCTACACTACTCCATAATAATACTCCACCATACTGCATATTAATACTCCATACCACCCCACACTACTACATAATAACACTCCATAATACCCCACACTACTCCATAATAATACATGCTACTCCATAATAATACACGCTACTCCATAATAATACTCCACACTACCCCGTACTAATACACCACACCAATCCATAGTACTCCACACTACTCCATAACAATACTCCACACGACTCCATAATAATGCTACATAATACTCCATGCTACTCCACACTACTCCATAATAATACCCCGCGCGATTCCATAATAATGCTACATAATACTCCATAATACTCCACACTACTCCACAATACTACCCCGCACGACTCCACAATAATACTCCGTAATACTACTCCACACCACTCCACAATAATACTCCGCACTGCCCCCAAAAAATACATCGCTCTGCCCCATAATAATACTCCGCACTACTACATGATAATACTCCATCCTGCTCCATAATAATACTCCTCCCTGATCCATAATACTCCACGATGCGACTTAATAATACACCACACTACTCCGTAATAATACTCCACACTACCCCATAATAATACTCCGCACTACTCCATAATAATATTCTGTGCTACTCCATAATACTATTCCCTACCGCCCCATAATAATACTCCATACCACTCCACAATAATATTCCATGCTGCTCCGTAATAATAATCCATGCTACGCCATAGGAATACTCCACACTACTCCATAATAATACTCCAAGCCGCTCCATAATAATACTCCATACTGCTCCATAATAATACTCCACACTACTCCATAATAATACTCCCCGCTACTCCATAAAATAATCCATGCTACTCCATAGTGTTACTCTCTGCTACTCCATAATAATACTCCCTGCTACTCCATAATCGTACTCCATACCACCCCAAAATAATACTCCATACTAATCTATAACAATACTCCATACTATTCCATAACAATACTCCATACTATTCCATAGTAATACTCCATACTATTCCATAATAATACTCCATACTAATCTATAACAATACTCCATACAATTCCATAACAATAATCCATACTATTCCATAATAATACTCCATACTATTCCATAATAATACTCCATACTAATCTATAACAATACCCCATACTATTCCATAAGAATACTCCATGCTGCTCCATAGTAATACTCCACACTGCTCCATAACAATACTATGCGCTGCTCCATCATAATACTCCACACTGCTCCATAGTAATACCCCACACTGCTCCATAATAATACTCCACACTACTACATAATAATACTCCATAATACTCCACACTACTCCATAATACTCCATAATAATCCATGCTGCTCCATAATAACACTCCACACTACCCCATAATAATACTCCAAACAATCACTACCGCGTACATACATGTAGCTAATCAATCACTACCGTGTCCATACATGTAGCTAATCAATCACTAGAGCACACATGCATGTTGCCAATCGATCACTACCGTGTCCATACATGTAGCTAATCAATCACTAGAGCACACATGCATGTTGCCAATCGATCACTACCACGTACATACAATTGAAGTCGGAAGTTTACATACACCTTAGCCAAATACATGTAAACTCAGTTTTTCACAATTCCTGACATTTAATCCTAGTAAAAATTACCTTTCTTAGTTAGGATGACCACTTCATTTTAAGAATGTGAAATGTTAGAATAACAGTAGAGAGAATGGTTTATTTCAGCTTTTATTTTAATCATCACATTCCTAGTGGGTCAGAAGTTTACTTACACTCAATTAGTATTTGCTAGCTTTGCCTTTAAATTGTTTAACTTGGGTCAAATGTTTAGGGTAGCCTTCCACAAGCTTCCCACAATAAGTTGGGTGAATTTTGGCCCATTCCTCCTGACAGATCTGGTGTACCTGAGTCAAGTTTGTAGGCCTTCTGTCACGCCCTGACCTTAGAGAGCCTTTTTATGTCTCTATTTGGTTTGGTCAGGGTCTGATTTGGGGTGGGCATTCTATGTTTTGTTTTCTATGTTTCTTTATTTCTATGTTTTGGCCGGGTATGGTTCTCAATCAGGGACAGCTGTCTACCGTTGTCTCTGATTGGGAACCATACTTAGGTAGCCCTTTTCCCTCCTTTCAGTGTGGGAAGTTAACTTTGTTTGTGGCACTATAGCCCTGTAAGCTTCACGGTCGTTTTGTATAGTTTATTGTTTTGTTGGCGACATTCAAATAAAAAGGAATATGTACGCTCACCACGCTGCACCTTGGTCTTCTTCCAGCATCGGCCGTGACAGAACTTCCCACCAAAAAAGGACCAAGCAGCGTGGTAAAAAGGAGGACTGGACATGGGATGACATCCTGGACGGCAAAGGATCCTGGACATGGGAGGAGATCCTGGCCGGAAGGGTGGAAGGAAGGGTGGAAGCAGCCAGGAAGGCGGAGACAGCTGGTAAAGGGGCCCATCGTTACGAGGGAACAGAGGCAGCCCCCCAAAAAATGTTTTGGGGGGTGGCACACGGGGAGATTGGGGGAGTTGGGTTATAGACCTGAGCCAACTCCCCGTGCTTACCGTGGCGAGCGTCGTACTGGTCAGGCACCGTGTTATGTGGTGGAGCGCACGGTGTCTCCAGTGCGCGTTCACAGCCCGGTGCGCTACCTTCCAGCTCCCCGCATCGGCCGGGCTAGAGTGGGCATCCAGCCAAGTCGGAGGGTACCGGCTCAGCGCATCTGGCCGCCATTACGTCTCTACGGCCCAGGATATCCTGCGCCAGCTCTGCGCACTGTGTCTCCGGTGCGTCTGCACAGCCCAGCACAGCCACGCACCAGCACAGCCCAGCACAGCCTGCGCCCCGCACATGCCGGGCCAAAGTAACCATCCAGCCAGGACGGGTTGTGCAGGCTCTACGCATACTTTGGAAGTATGCTTGGGGTCATTGTCCATTTGGAAGATTCATTTGCGACCAAGCTTTAACTTCCTGACTGATGACTTGAGATGTTGCTTCAATACATCCACATCATTTTTCTGCCTCATGATTCCATCTATTTTGTGAAGTGCACCAGTCCCTCCTGCAGCAAAGCAACCCCACAACATGATGTTGTTTCTAGGAGACAGAACATGTCTCCTTCCTGAGCGGTATGACGGCTGCGTGGTCCCATGGTGTTTAAACTTGCGTACTATTGTTTGTACAGATGAACATGGTACCTTCAGGCATTTGGAAATTGCTCCCAAGGATGAACCAGACTTGTGGAGGTCTAAAAAAGAATTCTGAGGTCTTGGCTGATTTCTTTTGATTTTCCCAGGATGTCAAGCAAAGAGGCACTGAGTTTGAAGGTAGGCCTTGAAATACATCCACAGCTACACCTCCAATTGACTCAAATTTTGTCAATTAGCCTATCAGAAGCTTCTAAAGCCATCACATCATTTTCTGGAATTTTCCAAGCTGTTTAAAGGCAGAGTCAACTTAGTGTATGTAAACTCCTGACCCACTGGAATTGTGATACAGTGAATTATAAGTGAAATAATCTGTCTGGAAACAATTGTTGGAATAATTACTTGTGTAATGCACAAAGTTGATGTCCTAACCGACTTGCCAAAACTATAGTTTGTTAACAAGAAATTTGGAGTGGTTGAAAAACTAGTTTTAATGACTCCAACCTAAGTGTATGTAAACTCCCGACTTCAACTGTACATGTAGCTAATCAATCAGTCAACTACCATCCCTCCAAAAGCAGCCTCCTACACACCCACCTCATGCTATCTCCTCCAGTCTAACCAGCTCTGTATTCCTCTCATTCTGATCACGTACTGTATAGTACATCTCAGAACCTGGGTGGTGAAGCTTGGGCTGACGTTAGCCTTAATGCCCCCCCCCCCCCCCCCCCCACCTGCCTATCCAGATGCTGGAAATGTTCTCCCTCCATCCCACCCCTCCGTCCCACTGAGCCGCTGTCATGTTCCATCTAACCATGACCGTCAGAGACGGAGGAGAGGTCTGTCTGTCTGTCTGTCTGTTCTCTGTACCCATCTATCATCTAAAATATTCAACATTCATCTCTCCCTACCACTACCTCTCCCACTACCTCTCCCTCTACCTCTCCCTCTACCTCTCCCTCTACCTCTCCCTCTACCTCTCCCTCTACCTCTCCCTCTCCCTCTACCTCTACCTCTCACCTCTCACCTCTCTCTACCTCTCCCTCCCATCTCTGCCGCTCTCTACCTCTCTCTCTACCTCTCTCTCTACCTCTCTCTCTACCTCTCTCTCTACCTCTCCCTCTCCCTCTCTACCTCTCCCTCTCTACCTCTCCCTCTCTACCTCTCTACCTCTCTCTCTACCTCTCACCTCTCTCTACCTCTCCCTCCCATCTCTGCCACTCTCTACATCTCTCTCTACCTCGCTCTCTACCTCTCTCTCTACCTCTCTCTCTACCTCTCTCTCTTCCTCTCTCTCTTCCTCTCTCTCTACCTCTCTCTCTACCTCTCCCTCCCATCTCTGCCGCTCTCTACCTCTACCTCTCCCTCTCCCTCTCCCTCTACCTCTACCTCTACCTCTACCTCTACCTCTTCCATCTCTGCCGCTCTCTACCTCTCTCTCTACCTCTCCCTCCCATCTCTGCCGCTCTCTACCTCTCTCTCTACCTCTGTCTACCTCTCCCTCTACCTCTCCCTCTACCTCTCCCTCTCTCTCTACCTCTCCCTCCCATCTCTCTAACCCTTCCTCCCATTTCTACCTCTCTCTACCTCTCCCTCCCATTTCTACCTCTCTCTACCTCTCCCTCCCATCTCTTTACCTCTCTCTACCTCCCATCAATACCTCTGTCTACCTCTCTCTCCCTCTGGTCTTTACCTCACTCTACCTCTCCCTCCCATCAATACCTCTGTCTACCTCTCTCTCCCTCTGGTCTTTACCTCACTCTACCTCCCTACCCCTCGCTCCCTCTCCCTCCCATCTCTACCTCTCTCTACCTCCCTACCCCTCTCTCTACCTCCCTACCCCTCTCTCACTCACTCTCCCTCCCATCTCTATCTCTATCTACCTACCCCTCACTCCCTCTCTCTCCCATCTCTACCTCCCTACCCCTCGCTCCCTCTTCACTCCCAACTCTACCACCCTACCCCTCCCTACCCCTCGCTCCCTCTCCACACCCATCTCTACCTCTCTCTACCTCCGTACACCTCGCTCCCTCTCCCATCTCTACCCCTCTCTACATCTCTCCCTCTTCACTCCCCTCTCTCCCTCTACACTCCACGCCCCACAGCCCTCTCCCCATCCCTACCCCTCACTCTCTCTCTCCACTCCCTTCTCCCCCTCCCTACCCCTCTCTCCAATCTCCACCTCCCTACCCCCTCTCCCTCTCCACTCCCCTGTCTCACTCCCATCTCTTTCCCTCCCTACCCCTCTCTCATCTCTTCCTACCTATCTCTCCCTGTCCACTCCCATCTCTCCCCCTCCCTACCACCTCTCTCCACTCCCCTGTCATGCGAGCCTCAGCACCCTCCTCAAGTGCCACATGATTGGAAACTGGTTACGACTCGCCGATCAGCCTACATCAATTATTAACACAAACACAGGTACACACACACACACACACACATCTATCTACCATTGGAAAGCGGGTTTAAAGTGCAAAAATACCAACATAGGCTTTTTACACTGAACACTGAAAGCATTACAAAAGCAAGTTAGATACTAATGCTTGTGAAAATATACAAACCCACACGGTCCTTCTTCTCTGCTACTCTCCGTACTGAAAGAGACATTTAGCTGATCCAGGAAATTCCTTTAACACCTCTGAAATCCACTGGGCTACAATCTTGGGCTGTGACGATACCAGTATCGCAATATTTTTTCCGTGGCAAAATTGAAAACACAGAGAAGACCAAACTCTTTGGTCTTTTAAAAACCTGCTGGGTGTAAAATATTGTGTGCTATAGTTTGGAAAATAAATAGATGTGATTCTGGATGACAACATAATTTTTATTTATTTAACCTTTGTTTAACTAGGAAAGTTAGGTATAATGATGTTTGTTTCTAACTTTAGGGAGGTTTTCCTAAACAAGTTAAATCCGCTTCGTATTTTGTTTCCTTGCCACGACACTAATGAGTATCGCGATACTAGTATCGTCCCGGCCCCTTTACAATACGCTGTTCAAAAGAGAGTCCATGCCCAATTTAAACCAACAGCATCGCTCACACTAACTAGAACAGCCCACTAGAACAGCCCACTAGAACAGCCCACTAGAACAGTCCACTAGAACAGTCCACTAGAAAAGTACAGCATCAGCCCCAAGTGTGTGAATAATCTCCAATATAATACAGTAGCACATAAAACAATGACCATTAGCGTGTGTGTGTGTACCTACAGTCAGGCTTCGTCCCACGGAGGAGAGAGACAGTGCTAACATCCAGACTCAGAGCCAGCTCCACACTACAGCTGCTGCCACTGGCTTCCTGTCCTATATGAGACACACACAGCGTAGCAACGGGCAATCAGCTGTGAGGGAGGTGAAGGAGGTTCTCTCAAATACCCCACATATCCACTCCCATCTCTGTGGCTGGCTGGCTCACACACACACACACACACACACACACACACACACACACACACACACACACACACACACACACACACACACACACACACACACACACACACACACACACACACACACACACACACACACACACACACACACACACACACACACACACACACGAGGATATGCAACCATCACATCTGCCTACACACAAACAAACACGCAGTGGCATGCAGCCATGCCTAGGTGCACATGCACACACACACACACACACACACACACTGAGCTAAGGTAAAAATACACTGACTGTTTAATCCTGTGGGATTGTGTGATGTAAAGAGAGGAAGCAGGGCGAAGCACTCAGAACCAGCGTAGCAGCACTCACTATTCTCTGTAGACCAGCATACATTAAAACTCCACGATAACCCTACTTTAGTCCCACATTCCTTAACATCCCAGTCCTGACCCTCCTCCTCACTAATTTCCTTTCTTTCTCCTCTTCTCCTGCACCCTCTTCTTCCTCTCTCACATCTTCCTGTGCTTCCTCTCATCCTCTCTCCCTTTTTCCTCCTTATTGACCTGCCTTCAGCCTCTAACAGTCACCTCAATCTGTCTTATTGACCTGCCTTCAGCCTATGTCACCTCACTGTTTCCTATGGACCTGCCTTCACCATCTAACAGTCACCTCGCTGATTCTTATTGACCTACCTTCACCATCTAACAGTCACCTCACTGTGTCTTATTGACCTGACTTCACCATCTAACAGTCACCTCACTGTGTGTCCTTCTCTCCTTATGTCTCCTCATATTCCTCCCTCACATTGTCTACCCTTCCTATTCTTTTCAATAACTACCAAGCAAGAGAAGGCAGCAGAACATGCTAAAATGAGCAGTGTTTAGATGCCAACCTTTTCAGTTATGTCGGTTAACTTCTCTAGGATAGGGGGCAGCATTTTCACGTTTGGATGAAAAGCGTGCCCAGAGTAAACTGCCTCCTACTCAGTCCCAGATGCTAATATATGCATATTATTATTGGTATTGGATAGAAAACACTCTGAAGTTTCTAAAACTGTTTGAATCATGTCTGTGACTATAACAGAACTTATTTGGCAGGCAAAACCCAGAGGACAAACCATTCAGATTCTTTTTTTTTTGAGGTCACTCTCTTTTCAATGAGGTTTCATTGGGAATCCAGAATTCTAAGGGACCTTCCTGCAGTTCCTATCGCTTCCACTGGATGTCAACAGTCTTTAGAAATTGGTTGAGATTTTTCCTTTGAGAAATGAAGAAGTAGCCATGTTCAGAATGAGGCTCCAGTGAAGTGTACTGTTTGTTAGAGGCGCGTGACCAGAAAGCATACTACACATTGTTTTCCTCCGGTATTGAACACAGATCATCCCGTCTTCAATTTTATCGATTATTTACGTTAAAAAATACCTAAAGTGTATTACAAAAGTAGTTTTAAATCTTTGGACAAAGCTTACAGGTAACTTTTGAGATATTTTGTAGTCACGTTGTGCAAGTTGGAACCGGTGTTTTTCTGGATCAAACGCGCGAAATAAATGGACATTTTGGATATATATCGACGGAATTTATTGAACAAAAGGACCATTTGTGATGTTTATGGGACATATTGGAGTGCCAACAGAAGAAGCTCGTCAAAGGTAAGGCATGAATTATATCTTTAATTCTGCGTTTTGTGTTGCACCGGGAGTGTTGAAATATGATGGTCTGTGATTGTTAGCTGGGGTGCTATCCTCAGATAATAGCATTGTTTGCTTTCGCCGTAAAGCATTTTTGAAATCTGACACGTTGGCTGGATTCACAACAAGTGTAGCTTTAATTTGGTATTTTGAATGTGTGATTTCATGAAAGTTAAATTTTTATAGTAATTTATTTGAATTTGGCGCTCTGCATTTTCACTGGATGTTGGCCAGGTGGGACGCTACCGTCCCACATATCCCAGAGAGGTTAATGAGGACATAGAGACACAGTGAATGCACAACCAGCCCTCAGCAACCAATTACAACCAACACAGGGGTCCAACACTTTTCTGCTGAGTGTGTGTTTGCCCTGTTGGGCAGTGGAGGCTAGAGCAGTAGCTCACTAAGAGTCACTATGCACATTTACAGAACTAGTCAATCGCTTTGTAGGAACTCCCCTTAACACTAGAACCGCCCAGTGGTGTAAAGTACTTAAGCAAAAATACTTTAAAGTACGACTTAAGTCGTTTTTTGGGATATGTGTACTGTACTTCACTATTTATATTTTTGACAACTTTTACTTCCCTACATTCCTAAAGAAAAGAATGTACTTTTTTCCCCTGACACTCAAAAGTACTCGTTACATTTTGATTGCTTAGCAAGACAGGAAAATGGTCCAATTCTGTCACATCTATTCCCGCTTCCATGCTCCGGCGCTCAACGTCGCTGGTCTACTAACCACCAGTCCTGGCAATCCATCATCGCTACTCCTGTTTTTGTATTTACTCCATGTTCGTTCCTATTAAACTCACCGACTGCACTTGCTTCCTGACTCCCTGCATCCCCATTACAGAATACTACCTCACAAAATGGAAGCAGCAGCCAACTGAGATATCTCCCAGATGGTTGACGAACAGAGAGACCTACTTTTCCAACACCATGACCAGCTGGCGCAACTGGAGATGGCGATGGATGAGGTCCTCCACATTCTTCAACGTCTAGATCTTACTCAAGGAGCGTCACCTTCAACGAGCAGAGGATCCTGTACCATGAGTTGACCCAGTGAGCCAGCACCCCAGCCCATTCAGCAGTCTGCCCAGGTCAGCGATGCCCATTTGTCCCTCCTGGACAAATATGACGGGACTCCATCCAAATGCCGTGGCTTCCTCCTCCAGTGCTCCCTCTATTTCACTCATCAAGTGGGTGCCCCCACCACTGAGCGTTCCAAGGTTGCCATGGTTATATCCCTGCTGACCGGGCGGGCGTTGGAATGGGCTACGACCATCTGAGAGAGATGCGGAGCAGGATTCCTATGGGAGGTTCATGGCTCTGTACAGAGGAGTCTTCGATCATCCACCAGAGCGCAGAGAGGGGAGTGAGTGCCTACTCCAACTCCAAGAAGGACCGCTGCGGAGTACGCCCTCACCTTCCGTACAGTGGCAGTATCCAGCGGATGGAATGAGCCGGCGCTCCGCACCTTATTCAGAAGAGGATTGCGCGAAGAGGTCAAGACGGAGTTGGCAAGCCGAAACGACACTCTCTCATTGGACACACTCACCGCGATGGCCATCCATCTGGATAACCTCCTTTGGGAGCATCGGTACTCCCATCGCCTCTCTCCCTCCTTCGTTGACCGTTCTGAGTCAGAGCCTAAACCCGTAGAGGCAGGGGCCACCCGCCTCCCCGCGGCTAAGCGACGCCGTCGGAGACAGCTGGGGCTCTGTTCTTATTGTGGTCAGAAGGGGCACCAGCTTCAACGGTGTCCGCTACGTCGTAACCCGGAGGCCACTAGAGCAGAGGGACGGTCCCTTGATCATCGGTCTGCTGAGGTGGGTGTGAGTATTCCATCATCACACTCGACAAAACCCTTGATAGTACCGATTTCACTAGCTGGCTGTCCCTCATGTGTTGTTTCTACAGCTCTAGTGGACTCCTGTGTCTCCTCCCTGAACATAACATCATAACTGCTCTCCTGTCCGTTTCTGGTTCAGGTGCTTGATAACCGACCACTGGGATCTGGAACAATCACAAACACCAGTACCACTCACCATCACCGTGGTACCCCTGCAACATGAAAGCCTTCCCTTCCTCATTATCCAGGCACCCGTACACCAAGTCATCCTTGGCCATCCTGTGTCTCCAACGCCACGACTCCACCATCTCCTGGTTGAGGATGATCACTGCCTGGGCACCCAAATGTCTGTGAAGGACATCGGCGTTACTCTGGACCCTGATCTCTCTTTTGATGAACATATCAAGTACTGATTTTTTTTCATCTACGTAACATTGCAAAAATCTGAAACTTCCTGTCCAAAAATGATGCAGAAAAGTTAGTCCATGCTTTTGTCACTTCTAGGTTGGACTACTGCAATGCTCTACTTTCCAGCTACCCGGATAAAGCACTAAATAAACTTCAGTTAGTGTTAAACATGGCTGCTAGAATCTTGACTAGAACCAAAAAAAAATATCATATTACTCCAGTGCTAGCCTCTCTACACTGGCTTCCTGTTAAGGCAAGGGCTGATTAAGGTTTTACTGCTAACCTACAAAGCATACATGGGCTTGCTCCTACCTATCTTTCCGATTTGGTCCTGCCGTACATACCTACCTGTACGACTGTACAATCATCAAGATTAATTGTCAGATTCATCAGAAGATCTCTGTTTCTTGGGACCTAGAAAAAGCATCTCTGTTTTGTCCGAGTTTAAAAGTAGAACATTTGTCGCCATCCACTTCCTTATGTCTGAAACACAGGCTTCCAAGGAGGGCAATTTTGGGGCTTCACCATGTTTCATCGAAATGCACAGCTGTGTGTCATCCGCATAGCAGGGAAAGTTAACATTATGTTTCCGAATCACCAAGAGGTAAAATATATATAGTGAACAATAGTGGTCCTAAAACGGAGCCTTGAGGAACACCAACATTTACAGTTGATTTGTCAGAGGACAAACCATCCACAGAGACAAACTGATATCTTTCCGGCAGATAAGATCTAAACTAGGCCAGAACTTGTCCGTGTAGACCAATTTGGGTTTCCAATCTCTCCAGAAGAATATGGTGATCGATGGTATCAAAAGCAGCACTAAGGTCTAGGAGCACGAGGACAGATGCAGAGCCTCGGTCTGACACCATTAAAAGGTCATTTACCACCTTCAAAAGTGCAGTCTCAGTGCTATGATGGGGACTAAAACCAGACTGAAGCGTTTCGTATACATTGTTTGTCTTCAGGAAGGCAGTGAGTTGCTGTGCAACAGCTTTTTCTAACATTTTTGAGAGGAATGAGAGATTCGATATAGGCCGATAGTTTTTATATTTTCTGGGTCAAGGTTTGGCTTTTTCAAGAGAGGCTTTATTACTGCCACTTTTAGTAAGTTTGGTACACATCCGATGGATAGAGAGCCGTTTATTATATTCTGCAGTTTTTATGACACTTACCTTTGTCAAATAACTCAAAAAATTCAGTAGGTGCAGCTCTTTTTTCCAGATTGCACTTTTTCAGCACATGACCACTTGCACAGCTTCATTGCTCTGACACCTAAGCAAAAACTGGTAACATAATACACTTTAAATATGCTATTCTGTCCTCAACAGATGAATGGGCAATAGAAGCCAGATAGAAACTCATAATGGTGCATGTGACTTCAATGAACTGAATGATGAGGAGGGTGATTGAATTTGATTGAGCCGAATGATGAGGGTGAACAGGATGATTGAATTTAGAACAATAGTGGAATGATGATGAAGAATTGTGGGCGTTGTGGGTGGTGTAATAATTTTTTTATGAAACACTTTACATGTTGCGTTTATATTTTAGTTCAGTATATTTAGCCTAGGTATAATTTTACATGTAGTGTATTGACCTTTAATTGTGCAACAAAATATATTTAGAGAAAACATAAAAAAAGAGAGATATACATCATGAATTGCCCATACGTTTGTGTGTGTGTGTTACGCACGTGTGTGTTATTGTGTGTAGTCGTCCTAGTCCACAGTCATTTACTCGCTTAAATGCACACCAGAACCATAGCAGAGCCTCTAGGCAAACTAACCCAAACAATGAAGGCCACCAAACACACACTACCCTCCCCTCCTCCCCAAACGTATGTACACACACACACACTACTCTCCCCTCCTCCCCAAACTCATGTACACACACACACACACACACACACACTACCCTCCCCAAACTCATGTACACACACACACACACACACACACACACACACACACTACCCTCCCGTCCTCCCCAAACTCATGTACTCATGTACACACACACACACACACACACACACACACACACACACACACACACACACACACACACACACACACACACACACACACACACACACACACACACACAGTTCACCATGTCTGCAGGCTTGCCTCTTCTCCTGTGTTGGCATCAGTGAGCCAGTCAGTGGAGCCTGGTGCGTGTGCCATCTGTCTGCTCATTAGTGAGCACATCACAGACCCACACACAGCATGGCGGCCCGGGCAGGAGCCCCCAGACTGAGGAAAACGGCCCAGGGTTCAGAAACACTCTTTAAAGCCTCCCAGTCACTGAAACCCTTTCAGAGGACCTACTCCAACTCACAGCAGCGTTATGAAACCCTTTCAGAGGACTCACACAATAGAAGAGAGCGACAAGTGTCAAGGTGGCTTGTGTGTTATAGACTAATACAAGTACAAACAGACTGAGGCATGTTGGTCAAACACTTACAATACCACAATCATTTATTAACCTCTTTGGGACTGGGGGGCAGTATTGAGTAGCTTGGAAGAATAAGGTGCCCAGAGTAAACTGCCTGCTACTCAGGCCCAGTTGCTAATATATGCATATTATTAGTACTGCCTGCTACTCAGGCCCAGTTGCTAATATATGCATATTATTAGTACTGCCTGCTACTCAGGCCCAGTTGCTAATATATGCATATTATTAGTACTGCCTGCTACTCAGGCCCAGTTGCTAATATATGCATATTATTAGTAGATTTGGATAGAAAACTCTGAAGTTTCTAAAACTGTTTGAATGATTTCTGTGAGTATAGCAGGCAAAAACCCGAGAAAAAATCCAACCAGGAAGTGGGAAATCTGAGGTTTGTAGTTTTTCAAGTCATTGCCTATCGAATATACAGTGTCTATGGGGTCATATTGCACTTCCTAAGGCTTCCACTAGATGTCAACAGTCTTTAGAACCTTGTTTGATGCTTCTACTGTGAAGGAGGGGGGAATGGGAGCTGAATGAGTCAGAGGTCTGCCAGAGTGGCATGAGCTGGTCACGCGCTCTCACATGAGAGCGACCTGTGTTCCATTGCATTTCTACAGACAAAGGAATTCTCCGGTTGGAACATTATTGAAGATTTATGATAAAAACATCCTAAAGATTGATTCTATACTTCGTTTGACATGTTTCTACGAACTGTAATATGACTTTTCGTCTGAACTTTTGCCTGGACCTGCCCGCGCGTCGTGAGTTTTGATTGTGTACTAAACGCGCTAACAAAAAGGAGGTATTTGGACATAAATGATGGACTTTATCGAACAAAACAAACATTTATTGTGGAACTGGAATTCCTGGGAGTGCATTCTGATGAAGATCATCAAAGGTAAGTGAATATTTATAATGCTATTTCTGACTTTGTTGACTCCACAACATGGCGGATATCTGTATGGCTCGTTTTGTTGTCTGAACGCTGTACTCAGATTATTGCATGGTGTGCTTTTTCGGTAAAGCTTTTTTGAAATCTGACACAGCGGTTGCATTAAGGAGAAGTTTATCTAAAGTTCCATGCATAACACTTGTATTTTCATCTACATTTATGATGAGTATTTCTGTCTATTGATGTGGATCTCTGCAAAATCACCGGATGTTTTGGAAGCAAAACATTACTGAACATAACGCGCCAATGTAAACTGAGATTTTTGGATATAAATATGAACTTTATTGAACAAAACATACATGTATTGTGTAACATGAAGTCCTATGAATGTCATCTGATGAAGATCATCAAAGGTTAGTGATTAATTTTATCTCTATTTCTGCTTTTTGTGACTCCTCTCTTTGGCTGGAAAAATAGCTGTTTTTCTGTGACTATGTACTGACCTAACATAATCGTTTGGTGTGCTTTTGTCGTAAAGCCTTTTTTGAAATCTGACACGTTGGCTGGATTCACAACAAGTGTAGCTTTAATTTGGTGTATTGCATGTGTGATTTCATGAAAGTTACATTTTTATAGTAATTTATTTGAATTTGGCGCTCTGCATTTTCACTGGATGTTGGCCATATCCCAGAGAGGTTAAATTAGTGTAAATAAATCATTGGTGTAACATTTTTAAATAGTTGTTGCAGGTGTAACGACTCTCCAATCTCCCAAACAGCAGAAGGGTTTCCCAAGTCTAGCCAGTCGTACAACTGGGAAAAAGACTAGGCCTACACTCTGGTTGACTGGCGCAGGTGGCACAGCTGGCAAAAGGCACCACCACTCTCTCTTCTCTGCACACCCATCTAGAGCAGGTCTCTGGGGAAGGTAGGTGAAACTAGATATACTGCCACAGGACATACTGTGCCACAATCAAGCTGGCACTGCCCCCCCCCCCCCCCCCCCCCCACCCCCACCCCCCACACACACACACATCTCTCCATTGTGTGCCACCGCCCACCAAGGCACACAGGTCCCTCCAGAGTTGGATAATTAGCGAGGCACAGTGCCAAGGCAGAACCAACAAACAGACAGACCTTGAGATCCAAATGAAAGCCTGGGGTAGTAATCACAGAACATAGACAAGAACAAAATAAGAGATCATCAAGGAGTGAAAAACAAAGCACGGAAGACAGCAAAAGAAGACAGCAAAAGAAGAGAGAGAGAGAGAGAGAGAGAGAGAGAGAGAGAGAGAGAGAGAGAGAGAGAGATAAAGAAAAAGAGAGAGAGAGATAAAGAAAAAGAGAGAGAGAGAGAGAGAGATAAAGAAAAAGAGAGAGAGAGAGAGAGAGAGAGATAAAGAGAGAGAGAGAGAGAGAGAGAGAGAGAGAGAGAGATAAAGAAAGATAGAGAGGGAGAGAGAGAGAGAGAGAGAAAGATAGAGAGAGAGAGAGAGAGAGAGAGAGAGAGAAAAAGAGAGAGAGAGAGAAAGAAAGATAAAGAGAGAGAGAGAGAAAGAAAGATAAAGAGAGAGAAAGAGAAAGAAAGATAAAGAGAGAGAAAGAGAGAGAGAGAGAAAAAGAGAGAGAGAGAGAGAACAGATTGCTGTCTCTGAATGGTAAATGCTATCAGAGTGCTTTCCTGGGAGATATGTCTCTCTCTCCTACCTCTCTGTCTCTCCCTACTTGTCTCCATCTCTGTCTCCCTGCTTCCTTCTCGCCCTCCTAGCCTGCATGTCTCTCTCTCCTACCTCTCTGTCTCTCCCTACTTGTCTCCATCTCCGTCTCCCTGGCTTCCACCTCATAGCTTTTTCCCTCTCTTCATCCCTACCTCCCTGCCTCTTTTCCTCCGCTCCCTTACTCCCTACCTCCCTTACTAGTTGCTGCTCTTCCTCCTAGTTTCTGGGGCCTGTATGTTGGCTGGCAGTGGGTCTGCTTCAGTCTGTGGATTCCTCTGTCTCCCCTCAAAGACAAACTGCATGCAAACTTACAGGACTCCACCACTCTCAGAGGAGACTAGACAGCCATCTACCACAGGACACGGAGTGGAGAAGGTACACTACACAGCCGAATTTTGGCAATTTCCTCGGTTGCAACACTCACTATCAAGTTCCAAACTGCCCCTGGAAGCAACTTCAGCACAAGAACTGTTCGTCGGGAGCTTCATGAAATGGGTTTCCATGGCACACAATTCTACGATCACCATGCGCAATGCCAAGCATCGGCTGGAGTGGGGTAAAGCTCGCCGCCATTGGACTCTGGAGCAGTGGAAACGTGTTCTTTGAAGTAATGAATCACGCTTCACCATCTGGCAGTCCGATGGACGAATCTGGGTCTGGGGGTTGTCAGGAGAACGCTACCTGCCCGAATGCATAGTGCCAACTGTAAAGTTTTGTGGAGGAGGAATAATTGTCTGGGACTGTTTTCATGGTTTGGGCTAGGCCCCATAGTTCCAGTGAAGGGAAATCTTAACACTACAGCATACATTGACATTCTAGACAATTCTGTGCTTCCAACTGTGGCAAAAATTGGGGGAAGGCCCTTTCCTGTTTCAGCATGACAATGCCCTGTGCAGGGTCCATAGAGAAATGGTTTGTTGAGATCGGTGTGGAAGAACTTGACTGACCTGCAGAACCCTGACCACAACCCCATCGGACACCTTTGCGATGAATTGGAACGCCGTCTGCGAGCCAGGCCTCATCGCGCAACATCAGTGCCAAACCTCATAAATGCTCTTGTGGTTGAATGGAAGCAAGTCCCTGCAGCAATGTACTGACATCTAGTGGAAAGCCTTCCCAGAAAAGTGGTGGCTGTTATAGCAGCAAAGGGGGGACCAACTCCATATTTATGGCCATGATTTTGGAATGAGAAGTTCAACGAGCAGGTGTTCACATATTTTTGGCCATGTAGTGTATTTTTGACTTTCAGGATGCATGAAATGCATCTTTCTGTTTCTCTATCAAACTGTCTTTCTCTTTTATGTATATATACAATAGAAAATAACAGGCAACACACCACCTGACAGACTGAGAGCATGTTTACCTGAAAAACATGTAAGAGTTGAGGGTGGCAGTGAGAGACAGGAAAGAGAGAGTGAGAGAGAGAGAGGGCAGAGAGAAAGAGAGTGAGAGAGAGAGAGGGCAGAGAGAAAGAGAGTGAGAGAGAGAGAGGGCAGAGAGAAAGAGAGCGAGAGAGAGAGAGGGCAGAGAGAAAGAGAGCGAGAGAGAGAGAGGGCAGAGAGATGAGCAGTGAGACGTGGCGTGGGAGAGAGGAAGGCCCCCTGAGCCACGGGTGTCCACATGTTGCCAGGCGGCGCTCATCACTCACTGAAGCGTGTGTAATGTAGGGTGGTGAGTCATTGGCTAGGGACACTACAGATCCTTCTCAGACCAAGCCCTGCTTCTCATCCCACAGGGGTATTAGGGTGGTGGTGTGGTTACACTACTGAAATTATTAGCATTTATTTCAACAGTTTACATTAGCTCACGTGTCATCACATCATTTGATACTACTGTGTTAATTATTAGATACTACTACACTATTGGAGCTAGGAACACAAGCATTTCGCTACACCTGCAATAACATCTCCTAAATATGCGTATGTGACCAATATAATTTGAGTGTGTGTGTGTGTGTGTGTGTGTGTGTGTGTGTGTGTGTGTGTGTGTGTGTGTGTGTGTGTGTGTGTGTGTGTGTGTGTGTGTGTGTGTGTGTGTGTGTGTGTGTGTGTGTGTGTGTGTCTGCAATAAGGCACTAAAGTAAAACTGCAAAAAATGTGGCAAAGAAATTAACTTCATGTTCTGAATACAAAGCGCTATGTTTGGGGCAAATCCAACACAACACATAACTGAGTACTACTCTTCACATTTTCACGCATGGTGGTGCCGCATCATGGTATGGGTATGCTTGTCATCGTCAAGGACTAGGGAGTTTGTTAGGATAAAAATAAATGGAATAGAGTTAAGCACAGGCAAAATCCTAGAGGAAAATCTACTTTAGGTCTGTCTGCTTTCCAACAGACACTGGGAGACAAATGCACCTTTCAGCAGGACAATAACCAAACACCAGCCAGCTGGTCTGCGCATGCTCTGAGGACGTGGCTAGGGATGCCGTCTGGGCCGGCAGCCTTGTGAGGGTGAACACGTTTAAATGTTTTACTCACATCGGCCACAGAGAAGGAGAACCCACAGTCTTTTGTAGCGGGCCGCATCGGTGGCACTGTATTGTCCTCAAAGCATGCAAAGAAGTTGTCTAACTTGTCTGGAAGCAAGACGTCGATGTCCGCGATGTGGCTGGTTTTCTTTTTGTAATCCGTGATTGTCTGTAGACCCTGACACATACATCTCGTGTTTGAGCAGTTTCATTTTCCATTGGTTTTGTCTTGTATTCCTACACACCTGGTTCCAATCCCATTCATTATTATGTTGTGTATTTAACCCTCTGTTTCCCCTGATGTCCTTGTCAGAGACTGTTTTTTGTTATGCTCGTGTTTTATGGACTGGTGTGCGACGGGTTCTTGTACCCACAATTATTTTATTATGTACTTTGGTTTTGGAGTTTTTGTTTCACGTTATTAAACTACTCCATTATACTAAGTTTGATTCTCCTGCGCCTGACTTCCCTGCCACCTACACAGACGGCATGACAATAGTGGATTCGTAAACAGGCCAAACAGGTCAGTCAATTTCAGCTTGGTATGGCTCGGCTTGGTTTGGTCCTCTAGTCATTAAAAATTGTAGACCTCCACAAGTTTGGTTCATCCTTGGGAGCAATTTCCAAATGCCCGAGTGTACCACATTCATCTGTACAAACATTAGTACGCAAGTATAAACACCATGGGACCACGCAGCCGTCATACCGCTCAGGAAGGAGACGCGTTCTGTCTCCTAGAGATTAACGTACTTTGGTGTAAAAAGTGCAAATCAATCCCAGAACAACAGCAAAGGACCTCGTGAAGATGCTGGCGGAAACAGGTACAAAAGTATCTATATCCACAGTAAAACGAGTCCTATATCGACATAACCTGAAAGGCCGCTCAGCAAGGAAGGAAGAAGCAACGGCTTCAAAACCACCATGAAAAAGCCAGACTACGGATTGTAACTGCACATGGGGACAAAAATCGTACTTTTTGGAGAAATGTCCTCTGATCTGATGAAATAAAAATAGAACTGTTTGGCCATCATGACCATCGTTATGTTTGGAGGAAAAAGGGGGATGCTTGCAAGCCAAAGAACACCATCCCAACCGTGAAGCACGGGGGTTGCAACATCATGTTGTGGGGATGCTTTGCTGCAGGAGAGACTGGTGCACTTTACAAAATAGATGTAATCATGAGGTAAGAAAATGATGTGGATATATTGAAGCAACATCTCAAGACATCAGTCAAGAAGTTAAACTTTGGTCGCAAATGGGTCTTCCAAATGGACAATGACCCCAAGCATACTTCCAAAGTTGTGACAAAATGGATTATGGACAACAAAGTCAAGGTATTGGAGTGGCCATCACAAAGCCTTGACCTCAATCCTATAGAAAATTTGTTGGCAGAACTGAAAAAGCGTGTGCCAGTGAGGAGACCTACAAACCTGACCCGGTTACACTAGCTCTGTCAGGAGGAATGGGCCAAAATTCACCCAACTTATTGTGGGAAGCTTGTGGAAGGCTACCTGAAACGTTTGACCCAAATTAAACAATTTAAAGGCAATGCTACCAAATACTAATTGAGTGTATGTAAACTTCTGACCCACTGGGAATGTGATGAAATAAATAAAAGCTGAAATAAATCATTCTCTCTACTATTATTCTGACATTTCACATTCTTAAAATAAAGGGGTGATCCTAACTGACAAAAGACAGGACATTTTTACTAGGATTAAATGTCAGGAATTGTGAAAAACTGAGTTTAAATATATTTGGCTAAGGTGTATGTAAACTTCCGACTTCAACTGTAGATGCCATCGACCATGTTCCATAAAAATGTACCCTTCTTCAAATCCAACCGGCCAACAATACCCAGACATAAGTACATCTGTCCCCCTGCATTTCATTACTACATTACTACCTTTCGGTTCAGAAACAATGGGGAGAAATCCTATTGTTTCTGAGAGACAAAGCTTGAGTACAGTGGTAATGTAAACTTTACACAGGGCACATGGGAGCACATAGGCTGCTTAGTCACACCACAGGGAAGAATAAGCACTGCAAACAAACAAACACACATGCACACACACAATACAGAAAACACACACACTCATTAACCTCTCTAGGCTAGGGGGCGGTATTTTCATGTCCGGATGAAAAGCGTACCCAAAACAAACTGCCTGCTATTCAGGCCCAGAAGCTATGATATGCATATTATCAGTAGATATGGATAGAAAACACTCCGAAGTTTCTAAAACAGTTTGAATGATGTCTGTGAGTATAACAGAACTTATTTGGCAGGCAAAACCCCGAGGACAAACCACCAACAACATTCTTTTTTGAGGTGACAGTGTTTTCAATGAGATTTCTATGTGGATCTAGATTTCAAAGGCATTTACTTGCAGTTCCTATCACTTCCACTGGATGTCAACAGTCTTTAGAAATTGGTTGATGTTTTTCCTTTGTGTAATGAAGAAGTAGGGCTGTTCAGAACGAAGGTCGAGTCTAGTGTACTGTTGTGGTTGGGACGCGCAACCTGAAAGCTCGCTCCACTTTGTTTTTAGCCGCTATTGAACGCAGTTTATCCCGTCTTAAATTTTATCGATTATTTATGTTAAAAAAATACCGAAAGTTGTATTAGGAAAGTTGTTTGAAATGTTTGGACAAAGATTACAGGTAACTTATTAGATATTTTGAAGTCATGTTGCGCGAGTTGGAACCGTTGTTTTTCTGGATCAAACACGCCAAATAAATTGACATTTTGGAGATATAACGATGGAATTTATCAGACAAAAAGGACCATTTGTGATGTTTATGGGACATATTGGAGTGCCAACAGAAGAAGCTCTTCAAAGGTAAGGCATGAATTATATCGTTATTTCTGCGATTTGTGTCGCGCCTGGCGGGATGAAATATGATTGTCTGTGTTTGTTTGATGGGGTGCTGTCCTCAGATAATCGCATGGTTTGCTTTCGCAGTAAAGCCTTTTTGAAATCTGACACGGTGGCTGGATTAACAAGAAGTAAAGCTTTAATTTGGTGTATTGCACTTGTGATTGTATGAAAGTTAAATATTTCTAATATTTTAATTTTAATTTGGCGCTCTGCCATTTCACCGGATGTTGTCAAATCGATCCCGTTAACCTACGAGCACTCACGACCAGCCAGTGTGTGTGAGCACTCGTAGAGCATGCATACCCACTTCCACAGCCCTCCCACCACATTACATTAATCTGTTGTGGACAGGGAACTGAGTGCAATTCCACAGTAATGGAATAATGCTTGGAGTTTTTTCACTGTAAAATGTATGCCAAACAAAATCACATTTATTTCAAACTCTATGCACAATGTCCACTAAATTTAAAATAAATAATTTAGTGGAAGCATTTAAACCTACGGAATTAGGGTAAAATCTCCTTTAGGTTTTTATGCGACCACGTTTTCCAAAAACTCTGTTAAAAATCATCTCCGAATTAAGATTGAAAGATGTCTGCAGAAAGAATGGGGTGTCAGCTATGACATGGCACCTTGAGATTGAAAAAGTATATATTTTGGTTATTGAACTAAAGTGAATTGGATTTAAACCTGGTAGCGGAATTATGGTAATGGAATTACAGCGGTTTGCGAAAGCATTCACCCCTCTTGGCATTTTTCCTATTTTGTTGTCTTACAAACTGGAATTAAAATTGATTTTTCAGGGGTTTGTATCATTTGATTTACACAACATGCCTACCATTTTGAAGATGCAAAATATTGTTTCGTGAATATTGTGAACTAACAAGAAATTAGACAAAAAAAACTGAAAACTTGAGCGTGCATAACTATTCACCCCCCCCAAAGTCAATACTTTGTAGAGCCACCTTTTGCAGCAATTACAGCTGCAAGTCTCTTGGGGCATGTCACTATAAGCTTGGCACATCTAGCCACTGAGATTTCTGCCCATTCTTCAAGGCAAAACTGCTCCAGCTCCTTCAAGTTGGATGGATTCCGCTGGTGTACAGCAATCTTTAAGTCATACCACAGATGTTCAATTGGATTGAGGTCTGGGCTTTGACTAGGCCACTCCAAGACATTTAAATGTTTCCCCTTAAACGACTCGAGTGTTGCTTTAGCAGTATGCTTATGGTCATTGTCCTGCTGGAAGGTGAACCTCCGTCCAAGTCTCAAATCTCTGGAAGACTGAAACAGGTTTCCCTCAAGAATTTCCCTGTTTTTAGCACCATCCATCATTCCTTCAATTCTGACCAGTTTCCCAGTCCCTGCCAATGAAAAACATCCCCACAGCATGATGCTGCCACCACCATGCTTCACTGTGGGGATGGTGTTCTCGGGGTGATGGGTTTGCGCCAGACATAGCATTTTCCTTGATGGCCAAAAAGCTACATTTTAGTCTCATCTGACCAGAGTACCTTCTTCCATACGTTTGGGGAGTCTCCCACATGCCTTTTGGCGAACACCAAACATGTTTGCTTATTTTTTTCTAGCCACTCTTCCGTAAAGCCCAGCTCTGTGGAGTGTATGGCTTAAAGTGGTCCTATGGACAGATACTCCAATCTCTGCTGTGGAGCTTTGCAGCTCCTTCAGTGTTATCTTTGGTCTCTTTGTTGCCTCTCTGATTAATGCCCACCTTGCCTGGTCCGTGAGTTTTGGTGGGCAGCCCTCTCTTGGCAGGTTTGTTGTGGTGCCATATTCTTTCCATTTATTAATAATGGATTGAATGGTGCTCTGTGGGATGTTCAAAGTTTCTGATATTTGTTTATAACCCAACCCTGATCTGTACTTCTTCACAACTTTGTCCCTGACCTGTTTGGAGAGCTCCTTGGTCTTCATAGTGCCCCTTGCTTGGTGATGTTGCAGACTCTGGGGCCTTTCAGAACAGGTGTATATATACTGAGATCATGTGACACTTAAATAAAGTCCACCTGTGTGCAATCTAACTATGTGACTTCTGAAGGTAATTGGTTGCACCAGATCTTATTTAGGGGCTTCATAGCAAAGGGGGTGAATACATATGCACGCACCACTTTTCCGTTTTTTATTTTTTATAATGTTTTGAAACAAGTAATTTTTTTCATTTCACTTCACCAATTTGGTTTATTTTGTGTATGTCCATTACATGAAATCCAAATAAAAATAAATTTAAATTACAGGTTGTAATACAACAAAATAGGAAAAATGCTAAGGGGGTGAATACTTTTGCAAGGCACTGTACATCATGGATCCGCGATCTGTGCTACACAGAAATTCTTAATTATGAATATAACAGCACAGCAAAGCAAAGTAGAGTCCAGTAGAATAGAGTACAGTTAAAAATATTGTACTCTACTGTACTATAGTCAACAGTACAGCACAGTAAAGAAAAGTTATCTACTGTACTGTACTCACTGTACAGTACTGTATCCAAATATGTGAAACATACATCTTTGATCGGTTCAGATGTGGTCCAGTCCGGTCAGTCTGTGGACGTTAACATCAAGGCCAGGGTGGACTGACCAAATTTCAAATACTTTTCAACGTCCATGGACATTCGGTGTGGGCCGGTAGTCAATGGGTGAGGATGCTGCTTCCATCTCAATCCAGTTGAGCATCTGTGGGATGATATGGAACAAGCTATTCAGAGTAGAGATCCACTACCAGCCACTACCAGCCAACTTGACCCAACTGTGGGAAGCATTGGAGTCAACATGGGCCAGCATCCCTGTGGAACGCTTTTGACACCTTATAGAGTACATACCCCCAACGAATTGAGGCTGTTCTGAGGGTAAAAGGGGGAGGGGTTCCACTCAGTATTAGGAAGGTGTTCCTAATGTTTTGTACACTCAGTGTATATTTATATTCCGGACTCTGACATTGTTCAGTCTGATATTTCTTAATTTCTTTATTTTTACTTTTTGGATTATGTGTTGTGTATTGGCAGGTATTATTACTGCACTGTTGGAGCTACAAACACATGCATTTCGCTGCACCTGTGATAACATCTGCAAATCTGTGTACGTGACCATGACACTTCCTCCCATACTCTCCTTAAATGTGTGATGCTAGCTCAGTAAAATGCTAGGCCTATTTTAGATGCTTGTTTGGAGGAAAGTGTGTGCATGGGGAAAGTAATGCTGTGTTTAATTCCATTTCCTTCTTCTCACAGAAAAGTTAGCATTTGGGATTTGAAGAATTGGATTTCAGTACATTTTCAGCTGCAGGTTCTGACAGCCTCTCATCCAGCTGTATCCAACACAGCACAGCAAAGTTGGCCTACAGTGGACCAGACCATTACCATACCAGAAGATATCTATCCCCGGGTGTAAAGTTGACCTACCATGTGGGAGGAAGATGAGCCAATGTCCCTCAAATGTCCTTTGAGGTGACACTCACTCTCAGGAAGTGAAAATTGATAACTGTGTTTTTGTGTCACATGATTTCGGTCACTGACCAACATGTGACATTGCTATTTTATCAGACATAACTCAAATGCATTTTCACCACATGAAAGGAATTACTAAGGGTGTTCTGTCAAAACAGGAAAAATATCGTTCATGCGTACATTCTTCCTTATATGTGTTTCCTGAATGTATGTGTTAGTGCCTGCATGTGGTCTTTAAAAAATATATTTGTTTAGTATATTTTGTGTGTCTGTGTGTGTGTGTGCAAAAAGTGACAGTCAGGGGCATACTAGTAATTACAGTCTCTCTAAAGGCACTGTGCCGATTGGGATGAAGTGAAACAAACAACATATGGACTGGCCACTACCACTAGCAAATAAACATTACGAGCCTGTACACAATGACTAGCCATATTGATCTTCTCTATACACTGATGGATACATACAGAGTTTACGTACAGAGCAGACCATTAACATAAGACCGGTGGAGTTTACACACCAATAGATACAACTGGGATGGCAGGCCTAAATTATTTGAAACAGACAACCCCAGCAGTCAGAAATTAGCTTTTTTGCTTGTCTTAATTCTTACTGCATTTCACTCTGTGATTCAAGCCATGATTACTTTATACGCCTGAGTCACGTAGTACTGCACACATACGCACACACACACACACACACACACTCTTATTGCTGTTGGGTGGAGAGGATTACAAGGGCTAATTCATTTGTCTGGCTCGTGCATGCAAAACATCAACCACACAGGACGGAGGAGAGGAAAGGAGGGGTAGCAAAGGGAGTCGATGGCTAACGATACCTGCTTTCAAGGACTGTCTGCACATGAGGGATCAGAATAAAACATGGAGGGTAGCTAACTGGAGTAGAATAGAGTGAAACTATCGTATGTCAAAACCCTCCAAGCTGACGAACACAGCAACACTGTCACAGGTGAATCAGAAGGAGAACTGACATGAATACTAATGCGCTTCCTGTTGACCCCTTGACCCCTAAGCTTGTATGACCAAGGGCATTGTGGAGAAGTGCTTAGGGAACAAGATAATACAATGTTACAGCTCTCATTCATTAAAAATCCACTGATGACCCATCCTCTATCAGCATATGTTTAGCCGCAGTTATACCCAGGTTTATGAGTTCTGTATGAATGAATGATGTATTACCAGGGTTGGGTAGGTTACTTTCTGTTTAAGTTACAAGTTACCTGTCCAAAATTGTAATCAGTAACGTAACTTTTGGATTACTCAAACTCAGTAACGTGATCTGATTACATTCCGTTACTTTTAGATTACATTCCCCTTAAGAGGCATTAGAAGAAGACAAAAATGTATGTTACCAATTGAACGACATCTATTGCAGGATAAATCAATGTTAAAGTTTACATTGCTAGCCATTTATGGGTGTTCAATTTGACTTAATTGGTTGGTTATGTTGACTTCTTCTAACCTAACCCATCACTTTCTACTACATATAATAATACAATTAAATGATATCTTTACATTAAAAACCAAAGTCTATCAGAATTCCAGTCATTCCAATAATTGTTATACCCCTTGATCTTCAAGAATAGGACTTGGATATATGGAAGTATAGATTAGCCAAATTGTTTTACCTGAGCATGACCCCAAAACTAAGGACTTATTAGCCAGTCCTACTCTGTTGTTTACGATTTTGTTGTCATGGAGGACTGATTGGGCTCATTGATTCGAGTTGAAAAATAAATGCTGTGCTCATGGAATGACATGCTTTGCTAAGTGTGCAAAGCTGTCATCAAGGCAAAGGGTGGCTACTTTGAAGAATCGAAAATCTAAAATATATTTTGTTAACACTTTTTTGGTTACTACATGATTCCTTTTGTGTTATTGATGTCTTCACTATTATTCTACAATGTAGAAAATAGTAAAAAATAAGAAAAACTCTGGGATGAGTAGGTGTCCAAACTTTTGACTGGTACTGTATATATAATGTATAAATCCAAAAATAAATGCAGCAACTACAGACTGCCCCTTTAAGTCTATCAAAAGTGTACAAGTTTGAGCATGTGTTCATTAGGCCTATGGATTTTTTATCAGCATGAATTAGATTGAGCAATAAAAGCCCCACTTTTATTCCATAGGCTGGGATCCACACTATGCAGCTGTTGCGAGAGAGCATTTTTCAATGCCTGTCCACTGGTTTAAACAATGCTTGATAGGCAGCTTAAACTTCTTGAATATTACAGTTACCATTTTTTTGTAATCCCTTACATGTTACTCCCCAACCCTGCGTATTACAGTGATACGTAAAGGTGTATTACAGTCAGTTCACACTGAAGCCAACGCAGCCAATTGAATAGAAGGGTGCGACCACTGTCATGTAAAGAATGAATATTGACAAATCAACTGGTATACAGAATAAACCAACATTCTTGAAAATGTACAGACTCATTCTTTGATCACAAATCAAAATACAAAATCAAAAGTCCTCTAAGTTAAGAAACAATGTTTTTGTCCTCCAATTCAAGTAAATGTCCAGTAAGAATTCCAAATAACAAGACAACATTCTATTAATCCAGCGGTTTTTAATGAAATAAGCATTGTCTTTACCAGTTCAGTTAGTCTGTGAAATTACCCAAAGGAAAAATAGTCCACAGAGGAGCAAGACTAAACATACAAGTAGGCCTTCAAAAATAGCCTTCCACACATTAGTTCTTGGAAGTCAATAGTCCACAAAAGGAAACTTCATAAACAATACAATGTTCTTTAGAAGTCTTTGAGAAAGTTATCACTCGTATGATGTGAAATGACTAGGCTTTTAAACCCTAAACAGTAACTTAGTTACCAAACATTTCTGACCAAAACGTGCAGTCACTCAAACAAGGACAAAGTCTAGTTGCCAAACGTTGTTGAACATTGCAGATAGAAATTCCATCTATAGAGCAAACATGATTCCTTGTTCTACATGTCGGGGAGGCATGTTTGTTCTACATAACTTATTTCTATCTGAACGTTCCAAAATGTTGTGTCCTGCTGAATGTGCCCCAGGAAGTGACTATGGGTGTGGTTAGGGAGTGGCCATGGTGGAGCCCACAGCCTATACACCTCTCAGAGAACCACGGAACCTTGTAGGTTACAGGTTTCTACTATTACCAAGTATTCTTCAAATCCATGAGGCATTGCTTACTGTATATGTCAACTTCCTTTCTTTTCATAGAACTATCAGTGTCTAAACTGTGAAATAAGTTTTGGGGCAGCAGGGTAGCCTAGTGGTTAGAGCGTTGGACTAGTAACCGAAAGGTTGCAAGTTCAATTCCCCGAGCTGACAAGGTACAAATCTGTCCTTCTGCCCCTGAACAGGCAGTTAACCCACTGTTCCTAGGCTGTCATTGAAAATAATATTTTCTTCTTAACTGACTTGCCTAGTTAAAGGTAAAAAATAAAAAATGTATGTAAAGCTTGATTATCAATGTCTGATTGTCATTCTCAACCTACTGTCAGCCACATCCTCTCCTCACCTGAGAAGGGTGTAATTGCAGACTGTAATTAGGGTTATTTTCTAATATTGGGCGTTTCTTGATATCAAGTTACACCCATTGATGCTCGCCATTAGTCCGTGGCCGTTTCGTTAACGTCACCATTAGTCCGTTGCCGTTTCGTTCACGTCGCCACTAGTCCGTGGCCGTTTCGTTCACGTCGCCATTAGTCCGTGGCCGTTTCGTTCACGTCGCCATTAGTCCGTGGCCGTTTCGTTCACGTCACCATTAGTCCGTGGCCGTTTCGTTCACGTCACCATTAGTCCGTGGCCGTTTCGTTCACGTCACCATTAGTCCGTGGCCGTTTCGTTCACGTCACCATTAGTCCGTGGCCGTTTCGTTCACGTCACCATTAGTCCGTGGCCGTTTCGTTCACGTCACCATTAGTCCGTGGCCGTTTCGTTCACGTCACCATTAGTCCGTGGTGAAAGAAGCGGCCACGGAGCAATGGCAATAATCAAGGGTGGAACTTGATATCAAGAAAAGCCCGATATCAAACAACTGTTGTCCCTGACGTGAAAGAAACAGCCACGGACAGCCATCAATGGGTTTCTCCAGTGTAGCTAAGCCTAACCCTAACCCTTTTCCTAACCTTAATATCATTTTGTAAACCTGCTACACTAATTCGCCTAACCTGCCAGGTTAATTATCCTAACCTGATTTGTAAACAAATCATCTGTGTCGAGAAACCATTAGTCTCATAACATTGGAACTGACCAATGGCACGTATCAATGGGTGTTTTCTGATATCAGGGAACACCCACATCAAGAAACACCCCGAATTGAGGTCTGCAATTACACCATATTCCCTTACCTGGCAAGACATCTCCACCTTGATGCCAGCAGGTGGCGCCAAATCCATTCTCACCCACTGACACCGTCAACAACAAGGCCCCCATGCAGGGTCCCACACACCACACACATGTTACGATTAGAAACAGTGGCGCTACATTGTCACTACAGTTACCATGTACAGGGTGTTGATTTCTCATACTAATATAAAGGGATCATATGCTACAATGACTTCCCATTTGATTCACACAGTGAAGTAAATCAATTCAAACAGTGTGTGGCATGCAGCAATACAAGGTGACAGCTACGACCTAATAGACCAAATGCACCACATGGCTTCATCTGAACTGTGTGTTGTAGATTGTGTTGAAGTTTACAGTGATGTGTTCTTAGATGACATAGCACTGGCACATCCACACAATCCACTACAGAGCTCTACAATCCTGCATCTGAAAAAATGCCATCTGCAAGCACAGGCAGTTGGGTTTTTTTACCTTTATTTAACTAGGCAAGTCAGTTAAGAACAAATTCTTATTTTCAATGACGGCCTAGGAACAGTAGGTTAACTGCATTGTTCAGGGGCAGAAGGACAGATTTTTACCTTGCCAGCGCAGGGATTGATCTTGCAACCTTTCGGTTAATAGTCCGATACTCAAACCACGTGCCTCTCTAACCACTAGGCTACCTGCATCTTCATTGGGGAGGATGGACTCATAGTAATGGCTGGAACGGAATACATTGAATGGTATCAAACATGTGGTTTCCATGTGGTTGATACCAATCCATTCACTTCATTCCAGCCATTATTATGAGCTGTCCTTCCCTGTCTACAAGACACTCGAGGGCAGGTTTAACCGTCCTCGCACTGAGCATGTTAGAAAAAGGTGGCGTGCTATCATGCAAACCTTTACATGACCAATGTTGAGGTTTCCTGGTAAAATTGGCCTCGCAAGTGCAACAAGAAAAACAGCAGAGCATAGGTCAAAACCGCTTGGAAAATAATGAAGAAATATATCTCTGTCCTGTTAAATCACTCAGCAGGCTTTCTGACTGGTTCAGTAGTCACGACACACATAACAAACCTACTTCCCATACGTCTCTCTCTTGCACTCTCTCTCTCTGCTCAGTAAAACAGGTCTAATTGCAGGTTCTCTTCCTCCACTGTTTGAGTTGTCCAAGCAGAGCTGAGGATACAGAGGATCAGAAAGACGGAGAGAGGACGGTAATTTAAACTGTACAGTGGAAGAACAGTCACCCAGATGATTAGGTAGAGAACAGAGGGATAATGGTTCATTAGAAATGTGTTGCTTAAAAGAGAATGAATCCAGGTGAATTTTGTTCCCTACTCTCACTACATACCCAATAATGTGTTGGTATAGCTTGTAATGCTACAGGGGTTTTGTTAACCCCCCTACACTGTTTGCTGTTTTACTTTGATTGGTATAAACAGAAACAAATTGAATCCACCGGCCCAAGAGAAGTGGAAACACACACAAACAAAACCACAGTAGGTAGCCAATAACAAAAGGTCGTTGCAGAGAGCTGTAGAGCCACAAATCACAGAATGGTGATGAGAGAAGATGATGTAGCAGAAGATGCAGGCTGTGAAGGGCTGGGGCTTGCTCATGGAGAAAGACAGAACGACTCCTGGGGTAGGCTATAAACAACCGTTTTCTCTGTGACAGTGTTCTACAAGGGATCTAGTCCACCCAGCCCAGCCAGACAAAACAACCATAATTCATGCAGTTGCCATTCTAGGAACACAAGACATATCTCAAACACCTTGGCTTATTTAAATGGTGTCCATGTTACCATGCACTATGTAGGCTTTGATACACTAGTGGACTACATCCCTGACATTATAATTCCTGAGAAGGCACAGCTACGATCAGGGCCAGACTACCATATTTTGCCATGGTGCAGAGAAAGACTTGCAGTTTTAAAATGCTATTCTACACTTTCTACACTTTGTCATGAGGCAGGGATTTTTGTTGGTGTTTTATAGCTCATCTCATGCTTTTGGTCACATTTTCCCATGAGGCTGAGATAAAATGTTTTAAAGCTAATTTCCTACAATTCTACACGTTGCTACCATATGCTATCTGTGCTGCTACTGCTAGTAGTGCTAACCCTGTCCTCGGCTAACCCTCTGTGGTGTGCTACTAGTAGTGCTAACCCTGTCCTCGACTAGCCCTCTGTGGTGTGCTACTAGTAGTGCTAACCCTGTACTCGGCTAGCCCTCTGTGGTGTGCTACTAGTAGTGCTAACCCTGTACTCGGCTAGCCCTCTGTGGTGTGCTGCTAGTAGTGCTAACCCTGTCCTCGGCTTGCCCTCTGTGGTGTGCTGCTAGTAGTGCTAACCCTGTACTCGACTAGCCCTCTGTGGTGTGCTACTAGTAGTGCTAACCCTGTACTCGGCTAGCCCTCTGTGGTGTGCTGCTAGTAGTGCTAACCCTGTCCTCGGCTTGCCCTCTGTGGTGTGCTGCTAGTAGTGCTAACCCTGTCCTCGGCTTGCCCTCTGTGGTGTGCTACTAGTAGTGCTAACCCTGTATTCGACTAGCCCTCTGTGGTGTGCTACTAGTAGTGCTAACCTTGTCCTGGGCTAACCCTCTGTGGTGTGCTGCTAGTAGTGCTAACCCTGTCCTCGGCTTGCCCTCTGTGGTGTGCTGCTAGTAGTGCTAACCCTGTCCTCGGCTTGCCCTCTGTGGTGTGCTGCTAGTAGTGCTAACCCTGTCCTCGGCTTGCCCTCTGTGGTGTGTTACTAGTAGTGCTAACCCTGTACTCGACTAGCCCTCTGTGGTGTGCTACTAGTAGTGCTAACCTTGTCCTGGGCTAACCCTCTGTGGTGTGCTGCTAGTAGTGCTAACCCTGTCCTCGGCTTGCCCTCTGTGGTGTGCTGCTAGTAGTGCTAACCTTGTCCTGGGCTAGCCTCTGTCTGATTCATGCTAGTCACAATGATATTGAAGTCGTCTCCAAGCGGAACCAGCAATGCTTCTGTTCTACATAGGCCTTTAATAACGCTATAGTTGTCTTAATTAACCCACACGTGATTTATGGAACCACTGCTGTCCCACCCAATTATGTATTTAAACCCTAGATTGTCCATGCTATGTTTTGGCCATTGAGAGGCTTTGAAGCCACCGGTCGGCCATATTGGCACTCCCCAGTAAGAGCAGTCTTCCATAGGAATTCATGGAATTCTACAGTATTTATATTAAATGTTAAGGACAAAATTACATGTACATAAGTATTTTTTGTTGTAGTGGGGACAGTAACACTAGTACTCAAAAAAATTATACTTTAAGGAAAAAATTAATACATTTGAAATGTTTTATGTTTAGCTCACATAATATATTTTAAAAGTATGCTTTAAGGTGTCTGTAATAGAATACACTTCTCAAAAACTCATGTAGACATTAATAAATGTATTTCTATAGCTTCCAAAGTCTTTTTTTACCATTGAGGAGGATTACCAAGATGGCTGCAAGGGGACTTCAATACAGAACCCCCTGCCAGTCATCCAGGGTATATACACATCCCTGGTCCCACCAACTGCCTGTCTCTCATATTAATCTCTCCTCTCCAGTTTGCCACTTTGCATACAGCCTGGGAAAGGAGAGGTGGTGAGGAATTGTCATATTGGAGTAAGGATAAGGAGGGACACACTGGGTAAACTAGACTGATACCATGACCAATCAGTTGCGACTGTGTAGGGTAACAATATACCCCCTCTTTTTATGTTGTTCACCACTTGACATGGTCATAAGTGAGATTTAAACCATTGAGACAGTAGTGTGGATAAACCCTATAGCCTAATCCTAATGACGGGTGCTCTACCCTTTACTTTAGTCTACATGCAAGTGCTTTCTCTGGTAGACACTTTGAAATAGAACACCATTGAGAAACAGGTGGACTGATGGGTCAATTAAATTATATCCCTTTTTAATTAATAGAACAATGACTGGCCAAGAAATCCAGCGGTTCGTAACTCACAGTGGGATCAATGCTGTGGCTTTTTAGGTCATTATCTGTGGCAGTTGCCCTGGAGATGAAAGACACTGATAAAGACTGAAGACCTCTCTCCAGGGGCGCTGTAAAGTGCATGGTCGAAACCGGTGCGGCTGAACCACAGGGCATTCAATAAACCCTTTCTCCCACAAAAATATGACAATACTCAAATGAATTCAATGAATCAATGGGAACAGACACAGAGAGAGAGAAAGCAAGATAGTTCTGCAAGGGTATTAGTATAAGCACATTCACAAAAGGAGACATGACCACACAAATGTACAGCTGTGCTGTAGTAGACAAAAGTTCCATAGCAGACAAACAGAGAGACAGACAAACAGAGAGACAGGTAAACAGAGAGACAGGTAAACAGAGAGACAGGGGCAGTGTCCCAGGTGCAAACAAAACATCCCACAGAACACGCTGTTGTACAATTACAGGTGCACCCAAGCAGACACTCAATCTGCAACACCTGGCCATTGAAATACAAACTATGCTTCTATATCCGGAATTTGAATTCCTGGTTTTATCTAATTCTGGTAATGTCAAACAGGCTTTTCCAACGAGGTAAAACACAGAACAGATATGGTCACTCCAGACTGGCAGAGAAAGCGTCTCATGATCATCATTCATACTGAGACTATGATCATATTGAAAGCAAACAATGTACTATATGCATGCTTCCTCTTTGGGCCTCATTTGCAACTGCATTCAATACTCATCTGGTGAGTGGAGCTGTCTTCATTGATCTGCAATGAATGGATTTTGTTGGATTGTCACTTGGGAAAAGTAAAGGTTCTGCTGCCGGTTTGTCTGCTGAATGTTTACCGCCCACCAGTGTCTTGTTCCCATGTCCATGTTGTCTGGTTTCATCCATGGAAATGGCTTCTAATGTCTGCTATTTTCCTATCCTGTGGCTGTTACATTTAAAGTGGAGAGGTTTTGGAGCGTTGAGTTTGGAGCGGTGTGTTGAGTTTGTAAGAGACTATAAAACAAAATACTATTTTAGCTTGTCAACCTTTCAAACGGGACTGAAAAATAGGGACATTTTATTAACTTGATGAGGTAAAATAACTACCTATTTCTGCTCTGCCAAGATGGATAGATTCACCAGTATTTTGGAACCCAACACTAGCAAACTCCCCAAAACTATAAGAGTAAGAGGGTTATCTTCAACTTTTTCTTTGGATTTTTGGGTAGAGTAGCTATCAAACGGACACTTTAAAAAAAAAATAATAATTGTCCTTCAAGAAAATATAAACTCAAATAGCCACGCTGATTCAACGCTTCAAGATTTCTTCAATCGCGTGGACTGGGATATGTTCCGGATAGCCTCAGACAACAACATTGATGTATACACTGATTCGGTGAGCGAGTTTATTAGCAAGTGCATCGGTGATGTTGTACCCATGGTGACTATTAAAACCTTCCCCAACCTGAAACCGTGGATTGATGGCAGCAGTCGTGCAAAACTGAAAGCGTGAACCACCGCATTTAATCATGGCAAGGCGACGGGAAACATGACCAAATACAAACAGTGTAGCTATTCCCTCCGCAAGGCAATCAAACAAGCTAAGCATCAGTACAGAGCAGAGTAGGGTCGCAATTCAACGGCTCAAACACGAGACGTATGTGGCGGGGTCTACAGTCAATCACGGATTACAAAAAGAAAACCAGCCCCGTCGCGGACACCGACGTCTTGCTCCCAGACAAACTAAACAACTTCTTTGCTTGCTTTGAGGACAATACAGTGCCACTGACACAGCCCACTACCAGAACCTGCGGGCTCTCCTTCACCGCATCCAACATGAGTAAAACATTTAAACGTGTTAACCCTCACAAAGCTACAGGCCCAGACGGCATCCCTAGCCGCGTCTTTAGAGCATGCGCAGACCAGCTGCTGTTCCAGTCTGCTGTTCCCACATGCTTCAAGAGGGCCACCATTGTTCCTGTTCCCAAGAAAGCTAAGGTAACTGAGCTAAACGACTATTGCCCCGTAGCACTCACTTTCGTCATATGAAGTGCTTTGAGAGACTAGTCAAGAATCATATCACCTCCACCCTACTAGACCCACTCCAATTTGCTTACTGCCCCAATAGGTCCACAGATGACGCAATCGCAATCACACTGCCCTAACCCATCTGGACAAGAGGAATACCTATGTAAGAATGCTGTTAATCGATTACAGCTCAGAATGTAACATCATAGTACCCTCCAACTCATCATCAGACCATGGGTCTCGACCTCGCCCTGTGCAACTGGGTCCTGGACTTTCTGACGGGCCGCCCCCCAGGTGGTGAGGGTAGGAAACAACATCTCCACCCTGCTGATCCTTAACACTGGGGCCCCACAAGGGTCAGTTTTCAGCCCTCTCCTGTACTCCCTGTTCACCCATGACTGCATGGCCATGCACGCCTCCAACTCAATCATCAAGTTTGCAGACGACACTACAGTGGTAGGCTTGATTAACAACAACAACGAGACGGCCTACAGGGGGGAGGTGAGGGCCCTCGGAGTGTGGTGTCAGGAAAATAACCTCACACTCAACGTCAACCAAACAAAGGAGATGATCGTGGACTTCAGGAAACAGCAGAGGGAGCACCCCCCCTATCCACATCGACGGGACAGTAGTGGAGAAGGTGAAAAGTTAAATTCCTCAGCGTACACATCACGGACAAATTGAAATGGTCCACCCACACAAACAGCGTGGTGAAAAAGGCGCAACAGCTCCTCTTCAACCTCAGGAGGCTGAAGAAATTTGGCTTGTCACCAAAAAACATATAGATGCCCAATCGAGAGCATCCTGTCGGGCTGTTTGGCTGTATGGGCTCGGGCTGTTGGGCTGTATCACCACCTGGTACGGCAACTGCTCCGCCCACAAACGTAAGCCTCTCCAGAGGGTAGTGAGGTCTGCACAATGCATCACCGGGAGTCAAACTACCTGCCCTCCAGGACACCTACACCACCCGATGTTACAGGAAGGCCAAAAAGATCATCAAGGACAACAACCCCCCGAGCCACTGCCTGTTCACCCCGCTATCATCCAGAAGGCGAGGTCAGTACAGGTGCATCAAAGCAGGGACCAAGAGACTGAAAAACAGCTTCTATCTCAAGGCCATCAGACTGTTAAACAGCCATCACTAACATTGAGTGGCTGCTGCCAACATACTGACTCAAATCTCTTGTCACGACCGTCATATGAATAATTGAACAAAGGCGCAGCGTGAGTAGAGTGAGTAGAGTTCCACATTTTAATGATAGTGAAACTTCCAAAACAACAAAGATATAGAACCCCGAGGGCTCTCTATGATCAGGGCGTGACAGTACCTCCCACCCCCTAAAGGTGCGGACTCCGACCGCAAAACCTGAAACTAGATGGGGAGGGTTAGGGTGGTCAACTAGCGTCAGTGGCGGCTCCGGTGCGGGACGTAGCACCCGTTTAGACCGCGGATCCGGCCATGCAGCCGGGCTGGGGACCGGCGCAGAGGAAGGCTCCGGCCATGGAGCGGGACTGGACGCCGTGCCTGGACTTCGGCCATCGCTCATCCATATATTTATATGTACATATTCTTATTCATTCCTTTACACTTGTGTGTATAAGGTAGTTGTTGTGAAATTGTTAGATTACTTGTTAGATATTACTGCACGGTCGGAACTAGAAGCACAAGCATTTCGCTACACTCGCATTAACATCTGCTAACCATGTCTATGTGCTTGATATAATCTTCCCGCATGCAGCCATTGAGATCCAGTTCAGAACTCTGAGATGCAGTTCAACAGAAATTGTCGAACCTTTAGTGCAGTGGGCTAAATCACGGTCACAAAGTAGTCTTAAAACTTCTTAGGGCTGCAATCCCGTTAACGGGATCGATATGACAACAGCCAGTGAAAGTGCAGGGCGCCAAATTCCAACAACAGAAATCTCATAATTACAATCCCTCAAGCATACAAGTATTTCACACCATTTTAAAGATACACTTCTTGTTAATCCCACCACAGTGTCCGATTTCAAAAAGGCTTTACAGCGAAAGCAGCACAAACGATTATGTTAGGTCACCGCAAAATCACAGAAAAACACAGCCATTTTTCCAGCCAAAGACAGGAGTCACAAAAAGCAGAAATAGAGATAAAATTAATCACTAACCTTTGATGATCTTCATCAGATGACACTCATAGGACTTCATGTTACACAATACATATATGTTTTGTTCGATAAAGTTCATATTTATATCCAAAAACCTCAGTTTACATTGGCGCCATGTTCAGAAATGCCTCCAAAATATCAGGAGAAATTGCAGAGAGCCACATCAAATAACAGAAATACTCATCATAAACTTTGATGAAAGATACATGTTTTACATAGAATTTAAGATACACTTGTTCTTAATGCAACCGCTGTGTCAGATTTCAAAAAAGCTTTACGGCAAAAGCACAATATTCAATAATCTGAGAACAGTGTTCAGCCACAAAAGGAAGCCATACAGTTACCCGCCAAATTGTGGAGTCAACAAAAGTTATAAATAGCATTATAAATCTTCACTTACATTTGCTGATCTTCGTCGGAATGCACTCCCAGGACTCCCACTTCCACAATAAATGTTCGTTTTGTTCGGTAATGTCCATCATTTATGTCCAAATAGCTATTTTTGTTAGCGAGTTTGGTAAACAAATCCAAAGTCAGGAAGCGCGTTCACTAAAAGCAGACAAAATGTCAAAAGGTTCTGTAACAGTCAGTAGAAACATGTCAAACGATGTATTGAATCGATCTTTAGGATGTTTTAAACATAAATCTTCAATAAAGTTCCAACAGGAGAATTCCATTATCTTCAGAAGTGCGATGGAACAGAGCTCCCTCTCATGTGAACACGCATGGTCAGAGCATGGTCAGCTCATGGTAGACCTTACTCATTCCCGTCTCCTTCGGCCCCACTTCACAGTAGAAGCATCAGACAAGGTTCTACAGACTGTTGACATCTAGTGGAAGCCGTAGGAAGTGCAAACTGACCCATATCCCACTGTGTATTCGATAGGAGATGAGTTGAAAACCTACAAACCTCAGATTTCCCACTTCCTGGTTGGATTTTTTTCTCAGGTTTTTGCCTGCCATATGAGTTATACTCGCAGACATCATTCAAACAGTTTTAGAAACTTCAGAGTGTTTTCTATCCAATAATATTCATATATTAGCAACTGGGACTGAGGAGCAGGCAGTTTACTATGGGCACCTCTGTGCACCTTTCATCCAAGCTACTCAATACTGCCCCTGCAGCCATAAGAAGTTAAACAAATCTACTTTGAAACAAAAATATATACCTCACACACATGGTTATGGACTTAAAAAAGACACCTGTACCATGTCAGATATAGAATTGAAATGTATTCATTTTTGAGTTTGCATCCCAATATTACACTTTATATACACTGAGTATACCAAACATTAGGAATACCTTCTTTATATTGAGTTGCCCCCCCCCCCCCCCCCCCCAAATATTGATATACTCAATATAACAAAACCATTTGACATAGACACACCGGATTTTCGGCGTTGAAAAATAATTTATGTTAAATATATATGAAAAATATTAATAACATTCCACCCATGAGGACATTTGACTGCAGGAAAGGGTTTTAGTGGGGTCTGCTCATCTTTCTGTGTCCTCACAGAGATGTCTCCACAGAGATGTCTAGTCCCCTGAGTCTAACGTTCATACAAGGCTTCAAGTCTCCATCTATGGGTTGGACTTCATGTCTAGTCTGTTTAGGGGAATGCTATTTGTTTGCTGGAATATTACCGTAACGCTGCCAACAGACTTCATTGTTCGCAAACTCCGTTCCCTCTATGTCAAACCCTAACTGCAGCATTCTGGAACCAGTCCTAAGGTGGTATCTAGAACCTAAAAGGGTTCTTCTGCTGACCCCGTAGGATAATCCATTGAAGAACCCTTTAGGGTTCCAGGTAGAACCCTTTGTTATAATAGTGTATGGCAGCGTCTGCTACATGTTCATGCTCACAGTCAACAACAGAAACATACCTCCAAAATAAAAGGATTACCCACACTAAACACCAGTGTTTTGAAATACCCCCCTCTGGCTGAAGGTACCGGTGCCTTCGCTGGGAGAAGGCCCGGTTTTGCAGGAGCTTCATCTCCACAGCCATAAACAACCTCATCAGCTAATGGGCTATATATCCCACTGCTTATGTTGTGTCTTAGTCGGGAAGTTGTTTTATCTTCTGTCCTGGGTGTAGGGAAGTTGTTTTATCTGCTGTCCAGGGTGTAGGGAAGTTGTTTTATCTGCTGTCTAGGGTGTATGGAAGTTGTTTTATCTGCTGTCCCATGTGTAGGGAAGTTGTTTTATCTGCTGTCCCATGTGTAGGGAAGTTGTTTTATCTGCTGTCCAGGGTGTAGGGAAGTTGTTTTATATGCTGTCCAGTGTGTAGGGAAGTTGTTTTATATGCTGTCCAGTGTGTAGGGAAGTTGTTTTATATGCTGTCCAGTGTGTAGGGAAGTTGTTTTATCTGCTGTCCTGGGTGTAGGGAAGTTGTTTTATCTGCTGTCCAGGGTGTAGGGAAGTTGTTTTATCTGCTGTCCAGGGTGTAGGGAAGTTGTTTTATCTGCTGTCCCATGTGTAGGGAAGTTGTTTTATCTGCTGTCCCATGTGTAGGGAAGTTGTTTTATCTGCTGTCCCATGTGTAGGGAAGTTGTTTTATCTGCTGTCCCATGTGTAGGGAAGTTGTTTTATCTGCTGTCCCATGTGTAGGGAAGTTGTTTTATCTGCTGTCCAGGGTGTAGGGAAGTTGTTTTATATGCTGTCCAGTGTGTAGGGAAGTTGTTTTATATGCTGTCCAGTGTGTAGGGAAGTTGTTTTATCTGCTGTCCAGGGTGTAGGGAAGTTGTTTAATCTGCTGTCCAGGGTGTAGGGAAGTTGTTTAATCTGCTGTCCAGGGTGTAGGGAAGTTGTTTTATCTGCTGTCCAGGGTGTAGGGAAGTTGTTTTATCTGCTGTCCAGGGTGTAGGGAAGTTGTTTTATCTGCTGTCCAGGGTGTAGGGAAGTTGTTTTATCTGCTGTCCAGGGTGTAGGGAAGTTGTTTTATCTGCTGTCCCATGTGTAGGGAAGTTGTTTTATCTTCAGTCCTGGGAAGTTTGGTTTTGGTATTGTAAACATTACGAATGGGTGTCTGGGTTTGTTGTTGGTCTTTATGTATATGTACGAGTATATGTGGAAATTAATTTCCTCTTTGGAAGACAAAAAATATATAATCTAAACACACACATGCACGCACACACACAGTCAAACAAACAGAAACTGAGACCGGATCAACCCTGGGCTGGAGAAAACCCTCATACAGAGAGACAGACAGAAAAAGGTTTGTTTGTGTGAGCATGGAGGGCAGAGGAGGGGTGTGTGTGTGTGTGTGTGTGTCTGTGTGTCTGTGGATGAAGAGAAACACTCCAGGGCAAACTGAATACAACAGATGAAGAGACGACAACATTAGTAAGCCTTAGTGTGCATTACTGCTATGTATGTCAGAGGGAATCAGTGCAGTGCTCTAAGATCTGACAGTAAAATGTGAGTCATCATCTCTAATTGTGCTGCTCATGATGAGAACTGTAGAGGACTCCTGAGCAGAGTAGGCTGGTGAAGGGAGGACGGCTCATAACAATGGCTGGAATGGACCGAATGGAATGGTATCAAACAAATGGAAAACTAAAATCAGCAAAAAAAAGAAACGTCCCCTTTTCAGGACCCTGTCTTTCAAAGATAATTCGTAAAAATCCAAATAACTTCACAGATCTTCATTGTAAAGGGTTTAAACACTGTTTTCCATGCTTGTTCAATGAACCATAAACAATTAATGAACATGCACCTGTGGAACGGTCGTTAAGACACTAACAGCTTACAGACGGTAGGCAATTAAGATCACAGTTACGAAAACATAGGCCACTAAAGAGGCCTTTCTACTGACTCTGAAAAACACCAAAAGAAAGATGCCCAGGGTCCCTGCTCATCTGCGTGAACGTGCATTAGGCATGCTGCAAGGAGGCATGAGGACTGCAGATGTGGCCAGGGCAATAAATTGCAATGTCTGTACTGTGAGACACCTAAGACAGTGCTACAGGGAGACAGAATGGACAGCTTATCGTCCTCGCAGTGGCAGACCACGTGTAACAACACCTGCACAGGATTGGTACATCCGAACATCACACCTGCGGGACAGGTACAGGATGGCAACAACAACTGTCCGAGTTACACAAGGAACGCACAATCCTTCCATCAGTGCTCAGACTGTCCGCAATAGGCTGAGAGAGGCTTGACTGATGGCTTGTAGGCCTGTTGTAAGACAGGTCCTCACCAGATATCACCGGCAACAACGTTGCTTATGGGCACAAACCCATCGTCGCTGGGCCAGACAGGACTGGCAAAAAGTGCTCTTCACTGACGAGTCGCGGTTTTGTCTCACCAGGGGTGATGTTTGGATTTGCGTTTATCGTCGAAAGAATTAGGCCTGTACTCTGGAGCGGGATCGATTTGGAGGTGGAGGGTCCGTCATGGTCTGGGGTGGTGTGTCACAGCATCATCGGACTGAGCTTGTTGTCATTGCAGGCAATCTCAACGCTGTGCGTTACAGGGAAGACACCCTCCTCCCTCATGTGGTACCCTTCCTGCAGGCTCACACAGAACCCAAACCAGCTGTGAGGGTGCGCCATCGTGCGCCATCGTGCATAAATGTATTTTGTCTGATCACACGATCACGACATGCAGGTTAAAATATCGAAACAAACTCTGAACCAATTTTATTCATTTGGGGACAGGTTGAAAAGCATTACACATTTATGGCAATTTAGCTAGCTAGCTTGCACTTGCTAGCTAATTTGTCCTATTTAGCTAGCTTGCTGTTGCTAGCTAATTTGTCCTGGGATATAAACATTGAGTTGTAATTTTACCTGTAATGCACAAGGTCTTCTACTCCGACAATTAATCCACACATAAAATGGTCAACCGAATCGTTTCTAGTCATCTCTCCTCCTCTCCGTCATCCCCATGTTCATACAAATATTTACACATATTAAGTTTGCTGAAAATAAACGCAGTTGACAGAGAGGACGTTTATTTCTTTGCTGAGTTTATGACTATGAGCCTGTCATCCCCATTTAAAGTGCAACCAGTCACCACTGCTCCTCAGTCATAGTGTGGTTAACACGCTAGTCTCTGTCCTGAGAGAAGGGGCAAAATGTAGAGAACAAAGACTCAAATAAAATAAAATGTTATTGGTCACATACACGTGTTTAGCAGATGTTATTGTGGGTGTAGCGAAATGCTTATGTTTCTAGCTCCGACAGTGCAGTAATATCTAACAATTATGGGCTTAACAATTTCACAACATACACCCAATACACACAGTCTAAGTAAAGGAATGGAATTAAGAATATATAAATATATGGACGAGCAATGTCAGATAGAAGCTGTTTTCAGTTGCTCAGTCCCAGCTTTGATGCAGCTGAACTCGCCTTCTGGACGATAGCGACAGGAAAAGGCAGTGGCTCGAGTGATTGTCATCCGTCATGATCATTTTGGCCTTCCTATGACGTCGGGTGCTGTAGGTGTCCTGGAGGGCAGGTATTTTGCCCCCGGTGATGCATTGGGCAGACTGCACCACCCTCTCTTGAGAGCCCTGCGGTTGTGGGTGGTGCAGTTGCCATACCAGGTGGTGATACAGCCTGACAGGATGCTCTCAATTGTGCATCTGTAAAAGTTTGTGAGGGTTTTAGGTGACAAGCAACATGTATTCAGCCTCCTGAGGTTGAAGAAGCTGAAGAACACTCTCTGTGTATGTGGACCATTTCAGTTTGTCAGTGATGTGTACGCCGAGGAACTTGAAACTTTCCACCTTCTGCACTTCGGTCCCATCGATTTGGATGGGGGGGTGCTCCCTCTGCTGTTTCCTGAAGTCCACGATCAGCTACTTTGTTTTGTTGACGTTGAGTGGGAGGTTATTTTCCTGGCACCACCCAAAGCCCTCACTTCCTCCCTGTAGGCTGTCTCGTCGTTGTTGGTCATCAAGCCTACTACTGTTGTGTCATCTGCAAACTTGATGATTGAGTTGGAGGCATGCTTGGCCTTGCAGTCGTGGGTGAACAGGGAGTACAGGAGGGGGCTGAGTACGCACCCTTGTGGGGCCCCAGTGTTGAGGATCGGCGAAGTGGAGGTGTTGTTTCCTACCTTCACCACCTGGGGGCGACCCATCAGGAAGTACTGGACCCAATTGCACAGGGCGGGGTTCAGACCCAGGGCCTCGAGCTTAATGATGAGCTTGGAGGGTACTATGGCTTTGAATGCTGAGCTATAGTCAATGAACAGCATTCTTACATAGGAACTCCTCTTATCCAGATGGGATAGGGCAGAGTGCAGTGTGTTGGCGATTGCATCGTCTGTGGACCTATTGGGGCGGTAAGCATATTGAAGTGGGTCTAGGGTGACAGGTAAGGTATGATCCTTGGCTCGTCTCTCAAAGCACTTCATGATGGCAGAAGTGAGTGCTACAAGGCAGTAGTCATTTAGTTCAGTTACCTTTGCATTCTTGGGTACAGGAACAATGGTTGACCCCGTGAAGCAATGTAACGCAGTGGTGTTCGCTCTCTCCTCACACCACTCTGCTTGTTCTCCCTGTTCTTGGTTGTTTTTCAGAGGGATTTCCATGTGTCCTCAGAGCAGAACATCCTCCCTTTCTTCCTTGTCATAAATTAATTCGGACACACAGATTGCGATCAGAGCAGGGGAGACATCTGAGAAGCGGACGAGGTGCACACTAGGATGTTGGGATGTGTTGGTAACACAGTGAGTACTGTTGATACTGTGGGCTTAAACTGTCTGAAGTTGGCCTGACATGCTCAGTCAGACAGAAGGGAAAGGCTCAAATGGGAAAGGAAGGGAAAGGGGATACCTAGTCAGTTATACAACTGAATGTATTCAACTGACATGTGTCTTCCACATTTAACCCAACCCCTCTGAATCAGGGACAAGCTATCCTTCGTTACCCTCAGTATCCTTCACCAGACATTGAGCACACCTGGGAGGAGGCAGGAGTCAGGAAGAGAGAAGGGAATACTGCAATCTATCAGAGATGAGAGCTACACGCCTCCATTTCTTGAGCATTTGTCGCCCAAACTTGCACAAATGTGTTTTTCTCTGACTCATGGTGCCCAGAGACTTTCAGGCTCTAAACATCAGTCATTCACTGACTAGCAGCAGAGAGGGTCCCCAGGGTACTGAGGCTGTCAGTCATGACTCTTAATGTAACTAACTGCGATCTCTGGGAACTCCCATTTGGATCGAGCCAGGCGCTGCTCTCTCAAAGGCCCATGCATATCAGCCGCTGTTCACCCATTTTCCCAGTACAGAAACCAGTCAGTATGACAGCCCTTGTAAATAACTGTTTGTCTGTGAGGTGAATGGTGACATCCCTGAAAGATGTCACCAACAAAGCGTGAGTATGTGAATGATGTGTTTGATGACATAAAGTTGTGGAGAGTGAGTTGCTAGTGTTGCAAGCAAAAACTGTACAGGCTCTTATGTCCACTTTAGTCCAGGATAGAACAAATTCAGTCAACCACAGGGGGACCATTCCAAATGCAGCTTACTATAGGTTTATAATAAGGTGTGTGATTGTGGTGTCCTGTATACAGGAGGACCTTCCTCCTCCTTGACTGATAAATCCTCCTTGACTGATAAATATTTCAAATGGCCCATATCAGCTGGAAACAGAGGCAGGGTGACTGATGAACAGGCTGGGGCAGTGAGTGAGTGAGTGAGTGAGTGAGTGAGTGAGTGAGTGAGTGAGTGAGTGAGTGAGTGAGTGAGTGAGTGAAACATTAAGCTCAACCAGAATCCTCTAGACTTCTCAATCACAATGAATGAAATTGAAGATAAAATCCAAACTTTAAAATTAAAGAAGGAATGCAGACCAGACAACATCAGTAATGAAATGGTGAAACTGAGCAGCCCTAAACTGGTGGACACAACTGCTTAAATGATTTATTAACTTCATACTGGTAACTGGATGTTTCCCTGTAAATGTGGAATGAAGGTTTATTACACCCATTTACAAAAAAGGAAACAAATTTGACCCCAATAACTACAGAGTGTGCAGTAATCTGGGGAAAATATTTAACAGCATCATGAATACCAGAATTCTTTCCTTCCCAAAGAAACACAATTCCCTGAATAAATGTCAATTTGTCTTCCTCCCTAAACATCGCACCTCAGATCACATTTACTTCCTCCACACTCTCATGAATCTAAAAATCAAAAGGAACACAAGAAACAAGAACAAAGATGAGCACTAACAGTACATTTAGAAAATACTTCAATCATGATCTTTAAAGAAGAAAGTCAGATCGCAGGGAAACCACTACCAGTTACCAACAGTGGAACTACACTAAAGCACAATACCAGCTATAATGACCTGGCCTGGAGATAAACTAATCTGGGAGTTACAGCCTGGCTACAAAGGCACTGCATGGAAAAACCAGAAGAGTGTGTTATGCTATCAAATACAAATTCAGTAATACAAATATCCCTATTATTTTGTCATTCTGACCTCAATACTACTGTATGGTAGCAAAGTATGTGGACCCATCTTTGACCCCGACTTCAGCAAATGGAAAAAAGTCCCCATTGGAAAATTTCTGTTAGAATTTATCAAAAGTATTTTAGGTGTATTTTAAAACTAAACTTGATCGTTATCATTGGCAGAATATCTAAGCCTCTGTCACGAACGTCGTAATGAGGCAGAGTGGACCAAGGCGCAGCGTGATAGAAAGACATCTTCTTTATTATGAAGACGAACCAAAACAACAAACAGACGACCGTGAAGCTATTCAAACAAATAGTGCTGACACTAAACACTACACATAGACAATTACCCACAAAAGCCTACTGCCTATGGCTGCCTTAAATATGGCTCCCAATCAGAGACAATGAATGACAGCTGTCTCTGATTGAGAACCATTCAGGCAACCATAGACTTACCTAGACACCTACACTCAACACAAACCCATACACTCTACCAAAACCCCCTATACCATACAACCACCCCAGACGAGACAACTATACACAAACATCCCCCCTGTCACACCCTGACCTAACCAAAATATTACAGAAAACAAAGATAACTAAGGCCAGGGCGTGACAGCCTCCAAGACGTAAAAAGAAGAAAAACCCTCTCAGAATACTGACTCAGCGACCTCAGTCTGGAAATTGAAAGAGGCAGACACCTTAAATCTTGGCTCCCAAGAGATCAGAGAATATGGAGGTATTGTGATTTACAGGAGCTAGAAACTGAGATGCACTTCCTGTGTTCCTGCCCAAAATATGACAACATAAGGGAAACATAGTATGCAGATATAGAAAATGATATACCAAACTTTAGACAGATCCCTGATGTGCATAAACTCCCCATCCTGCTTGGAGAGGAGAAGCAACTGCTAAGCTGGCAGCTACATTTGTCACCCTGTGACACACACAGAGATGGGATAGACTTTGCAGTTGTTAGTGTTTTTGTTATGTTTCATTGTGTTATGTTTTTCTTTTCTTATTGAATCAATTTTACTAATTTCATTTCTATACATACTTAGACAACACTTGATGTATGCACTCTAAGTACACATTAAATAATACATCAAATAACATGTAATACACTCATACACTTATCCACACACTCCTATATGCACACACACCCATACAAAACAATGTGCACAAGTTGGTGTATGTGTGATTGAATGTGTATGTGTGCACGCACAGAGACACGCACACAGCTATGTCTTACTATACTTGTGACCAACAATTGATTCTCATTCAAAATCCTATTTTCCCTAACCCTAACCCTAACCCTAACCACAACACCTAACCCTAATCTTCACCCTAACCCTAATTTTAACCCTAACACCTAAAACTAAAATGGGCCTTTTCACAAATGAGGACTGGCAAAATGTCCTCACTTCGCTTAATTTTCGTTGGTTTACTATTCTTGTGAGGACTTGACACCTACATGCCCACTTACATTCCATAGACGAGCTCATTGTGCCTGTTCAATGTTGTTAGACATATGCACTGCATAATCTCATTTTTTATCTGAATCTGAGAGAGAGCTATAAAGTGGAGAGACAGAGAGATTGAGAAAGAGAGAGATGAAGAGGAGAGAGAGGAGAGAGAGAGAGAGAGAGAGAGAGATGAGGGGATTTAATCCTCCCAGAATGAAGACTGAGCTCAGGGACAGAGAGGATGGAGACAGAGATAGAGAGTAAGAAAGTGTGAGAGTGAGAGAGATTAAAGGATATAATCCTGCCAGACAGAAGAGCTTCAGGGCTTCAACCTGAGCTCAGAGACAGAGAGGATGGAGACAGAGACAGAGACAGAGAGGATGGAGACAGCTGTGTACAGATATCCTCTGAACTGAGAACATCAGATGGGGACCAACACATCTCTGGGACAGCTTTCAGCCCGTGACTGAAGTGACTGGTTGTAGTGACTGCAGTGCTCAGTATGTGTCTGGGACTGGCCATTCATCAAGTGGACACCAGTAAAGTGGACAGGCTCAGAACCTGAAGTCAACAGATGAACATATCTGGGACTCTAGTTGACCCATTTCAATATGAAGAGGCCCTGTTGAAACACTTACCACCCTGACAAGAAGCGATGTCAATGTCATGCCTAGTGGTTATGGAAAATGATACATGCTGATTATGACTAATAATGAGCAAATGCATCTGTCAGTTCTCCTGTAGTTTGTCGGTCTGCCCATTTCTCATGTTCAAGTAAATGATATGGGGTACAAAGAATAGATTTGACAATTTTCTGCTACATCAACAAACCATTCAGCCTAGTTGACACACATACACACACACACACACACACACACACACTCACACATTTTTCATGCCTCTGAATGCATTTGAGGTGTGCAAAGATACGCAAAGAATTGGGACTCGTAGGAATTAGAATTTTTAATTATACACCTAGCAGATCTTCATTATACAAACAGAACACAATATCATAATGAGCCCTTCATAGACCTGTAAAGATGATCAATGACACTCAACTGTGTCTTCTATGTCATGTACACCCAGACTTCTAAAATCCAATGGAGAATATACACTGTGTAGTTACTGAAAATGTCACCCTTTTTTTGCCCTCACAATGTAATACATTGTGACTCTCAGAACTTGAAGTGAATCACCACCGCTCTCTCTCCAAATGACATTGTGAAATGATGAGTGTTTAATGCTGTGGCTTGTTTTTTCCAATAAATTCTCATTTCATTTAGAAAGTGTTGGCTCAATCCTGAGCTCGGAGAATCATTTAAAAAAACTTGAAATGTTGCAGACCGCACGCACACGTGCACGCGCACGCACATACACACACAGCTGCATCAGCATTTTGGGTCCCTGCACAACAAGGCCAGAGGCCCACAATGTTCTATTTAGTCTTTAAAGAATTTAATGTTCTGAGAGATATGAGGGAAAAAAAGGTTTAATAGAGGCTGAAAAATCCCAACATTCAGCCAAAACCTAACCCTACAAATAGCACTGTTGGGAGATTTGAAAAGCCACAGTCAGTCAATTAACAATATAATAATACAATTGGCAAAAATATTAATCTTTCATTTACAATCTTTGGGTACTTTGAGATTAGAAAGGTCCAGAACTCATGTAAGACATCACAGCACATTTGAAAAATATATATGGCACATGGAAATCAAGAGAGGGTGGTCTACGGAGATAGGTGGGATGGACAGAGTAACTGAGGGCTGGGATTAAAAGATAATCTCTAATAGTTATGACCGAAAACTGCATACATCATGTATACATGAGTACCTTTTAATGTGCAATGTTTATATCAAACTATATTTATGTAATTTAATACTGTATATAAAAATACTATGTTTGCAAAATATATGAATAATGTACACTGAGCAGACAAAACATTAAGAACACATGCTCTTTCCATGACACACTGACCAGGTGAATCCAGTGGAGGTTATGATCCCTTATTGACGTCATTTGTTAAATCCACTTCAATCAGTGTAGATGAAGGGGAGGAGACAGGTTAAAGAAGGATAACTAAGCCTTTAGACAATTGAGATATGGATTGTGTATGTGTGTCATTCAGATTTAAGTGTTTTTGAACAAGGTATGGTAGTAGATGCCAGGCGCACCAGTTGTGTCAAGAACTGCAACGCTGCTGGGTTTTTCACGCTGAACAGTTTCCCGTGTGTGGTCCACAACCCAAAAGACATCCATCCAACTTGATACAACTGTGGGAAGCATTTGAGTCAACATGAGCCTGTTCTGAGGGCAAAGGGTGGGGTGCAACTCAATATTAGGAAGGTGTTCCAAATGTTTGGTATACTCAGTGTATACTGTATGTAACAAAATAGCTGTAAAAAACTCAAATGTAAAACAAAGTTACTTTTTTAAACTTTTTTACTCTATAGATGGGTGGGGGTTGGATGGGTCAATATGTTTAATTTATTTTAAGTATAATAACTATAGAGAGATAGTTCTATGTAGCTGAAACCAGATTTGAAACCAGATTTAAAGTTGGCAAGGCAGCGGGGTTTGAGTAGGTATTGACGAGGATGCTTAAAGCCAACCTCTTCAGGAATGGAGGAAGCTGGTTGATGGCATGTTGATGCTGGCAAGCCAGCGAGGTTTGTGGAGTTTACATTTTTTAAATTTGTATGTTTTATTGAGCCTGTCATAACATTTAGTTTAGTGTCCTGGTTCAGCTTCCTCATATGGGCAAGTCAGAATACCCTAGAGAGTTGTGCAGGTCAGTGGTAAAATTGTAGGGAGAAACCAAAATGCACTCTGAGACATACAAGAGGGGTAAAGGAATAATACATTTTTTAAACTAGTACAGACTGAACCACCAATACGTAATACTGACATTATGATGCAGACTCTGGTCTTTCCCTTACAAAAAAAAACCTACATATTATTTCACGTGGAAAATCACATTACATGAAATTTCACTTGTGAAATCATGTGAAAACGTGTTTTTGGAACACTTCACATGTGACCAGGTTTTCACATGTGTAGGTTCAATTTTTTCACATGTTGCTTTTTGTGTTTTTGAAGAAATTCACAGTTTTTCCGTTAGGGTTATACCTCTTAAAATCAAGAAAGCCATTAACAGTTTTGTACCAGCATCAGTACAGCTTTAAAATATTATTTTTTGGTGTGATTTATGTTTATCTTGTATAGTACGGCTCTAATAGATTTGTGACATTTATCTTGTATATACTTTGTTAGCATTTGTATTTGTCATGTGTGAATGTTGCTGTTTATATGTTTCCTATACAATTTGATCTTATCCGACTTGCCATAACTGAAGTTCCTTCTTGAAAAATAAATACATAATAATATTTTCTATTCTATACTGAACAAAAATATAAACGCAACATGTAAAGTGTTTGCCCCATGTCCATGAGGTGAAATAAAAGATCCCAGAAATGTTCCATATGCACAAAAAGCTTATTTCTCTCAGATTTTGTGCACAAATGTGTTTACATCCCTGTTAGTGAGCATTTCTCATTTGCCAAGATAATCCATCCACCTAACAGGTGTGGCATATCAAGATTAAACAGCATGATCATTACACAGGTGCACCTTGTGCTGGGGACAATAAAAGGCCACCAAAATGTGCAGCATGGAGCATGCAATTGGCATGCTGATGGCAGGAATGTCCACCAGAGCTGTTTCCAGAGATTTTAATGTTAATTTCTCTACCATAAGCCGCCTTCAACACCGTTTGAGAGAATTTGGCAGTATTTCCAACCAGCCTCACAACCGCAGACCACGTGAAACCATGCCAGCCCAGGACCACCACATCCGGCTTCTTCCCAGATTGTCTGAGACCAGCCATCTGGACAGCTGATGATACAGAGGACTATTTCTGTCTGTAATAAAGCCCTTTTGTGGGGAAAAACTAATTCTGATTGGTTGGGCCTGGCCCCCAAGTGGGTGGGCCTATGCCCTCTCCCAGGCCCACCCTTGGCTGCACCCCTGCCCAGTCATGTAAAATACATAGATTAGGGCCTAATTAATTTATTTCAATTGAATGATTTCTTAAGATGAAATGTAACCCAGTAAAATCGATGAAATTGTTGCATGTTGCGTTTATATTTTTGTTCCAGTATACATTTATAAAATACCCTCAAAGACTGGGCTAATAACAAAAAAGTTAATGGAGCAAATGCATCCCATGGCATTTTCACATGCAAGTAACACTTGATCTACGTGATACATCTGTAGTTCTTAATTAATGATTCAGTGGCAAAATGAGAGTTCAGAGCCAGTGTCCAGAACATTTTGAATGTGGTGTCCAAGGTGGTTTAGGGGGGAACATACCATTTTGAACCTTAACAGTGCCTGTTTAATATGTCAACAACATTTATTGATCTTGAATCGCATCGCAATGTCTGCATATGATTCCAAATCCGCCAGTTGAAAAACGCATTTTCTTATTTCGCCAACGGATCTCCGTCTACCAGCAGGAAACCTAATTTCTTCATTTGATCATCGTTGGCTTTCGTAGGTATGGATGTCATGGCAACTAAATAAACAAATATTTGCCTTCATGATCAAAATGGAGAGAGATTTTCGATGTGATGACTCTGACGAGTGAGGAGCTGGTAAGAGCCTGTCGTCGCGAGTTAATCATTTAAGAGATTTAACTGTACATTTGGTCACATGTAGAAGTTATGCCGTCTTTATATCACTAAATATGCACGTATCGTGTAATGTTGTATTGGTACTCTTGAATAGGATACCCTACTTTTGTTTTCACAGGGGGGTTTAAATCGTCGCGAGAAAAAAGGGGAAAAACGTCACGGGTAGGCGTGTCCGATCATACGTGTCCAGTCCGAGTATAGAAAATGACGCGTTATGTATCAAAAAGTTACGATCGGTGTAAAAAAACACAAAATAGCAGAATTTGTCATGAGCCCCTAAAACGGCTGCCTTCCACTGCAGCGCCATCTAAGCATACATGGCCTACACATATGTCCTCTGTCTCGACGAGCAGCACCTGTATTTCTACTAAATAAATGCGTTATGTAATATTTCTGTTTAAATTAAATATTTTTTCCTCTGCCCCTGCTCTGAAAGCGCCTCGTTGTAGCAGCTTAATTTCAATGAAAGTAATGTTTGCAATCATGTCGCGTGAAGCATTGCAATACAACTCTGTCAGGGTGGAACAGTCTATTATTATGAAATAGTCCATGGGTGGTTAATGACAGTTGTTACTACGATTATTTAAAAAAACATGGATTATATTCATATGAAATATATGTATATTTATGGAAAGCAATTATCAATCTATTATTCAGTTGTATGGTATAATTTATTTTCTTGGAGGCCTTTTTTGTCAACAATGTGGCCTCATTAAGGCACTGCATCTCAGTACAAGAGGTGTCACTGTAGTCCCTGGTTCGAATCCAGGCTGCATCACATCCGGCTGTGATTGGGAGGCCCATAGGGCGGCGCACAATTGGCCCAGCATCGTCTGGGTTTGGCCGGGGTAAGCCGTCATTGTAAATAAGAATTTGTTCTTAACTGACCTGCCTATTTAAATAAAGGTTAAATAAAACAAATGTAAAAAATTATTACCCCCCTCCATTTCCTTTGCAACTTTGAAGCTTCAAAGGAAGCACTTCTTCAATGGCTGATGGCAGTGCCATCTGATGGCTATAGTGTAGAAGGGCTGTAAGTCGCTCTGGATAAGAGTGTCTACTAAATGACTAAAATGTAAATTCAGATCCTTTTTCTTGAAGTACCCTTCACCCTGTCACCTGAATGCAGTGTGTCTCAAAGATTAAATGGGTCCTTGGCACAGAGGAAAAGTGCACTTCAGTTAGTATGTATGCCAAATCGCTTACACAAGCACCTGGATGTCAGACTGAGTTGTATACAACAAGTCTACTGTAATGTCGAGGCTAAAGCCAGAAACACTGGGGAGAGGTGGGAGTCTACTCTTAGCTGAATGGACCTTGTCTACAGCAGGGTTCAAAAAGTTCCTATAAAATGTAGGCATAGGACCCTCCCAAGACAAAGCTTTGTTGCCCCATTAGATTTTGTGGAAGTGTAGTAATGAGATGGGAATTAGGCAATTTATGTTCTGCCACAAGTAGCCTAACATTCACAGCCACAAAATTGAGAGTTGACAATAGGCCTACCATGATGGCGCTGACATCAAAGCAAGTTACCTGACTGGTTGTGCATCACGTCACTGAAACTTGCATTTAGTCTACCTGTCCTTACCGGCCGTTTACGGTAGAGATCCTTTGAACGAATTGGGGGCGATGAAACAATGGAGCCCCATTCATTTTCATTGAAGGGAAGAGAGCGGGGACCATTGGGAGCTTGAACAGAGCGGAACTTAAGTTGGGGAAAGCTGAACTTTTGTCGCGTTGCAATTGACCAATCGAAGCTCACTATAGTTTTCTGCCCCTACTGGATTGGCTGTTGATACCTAGCACTACCTAGCCTGCTTGCTAGCACCGACATGAGGGCGAAGCTAGCATGGCTAATCGAATTAACGTGTTCAAAGGATCTCAGCCATCACACTATACAACCGGCAGTCCCCTAGCCAGCTAGCCTCACCCTCATGTGGGTGCTAACAAGCTAGCAATCAAGCTAGGTAGTGATAAGTATCAACAGCCATTGTCAGACAATCCAGAAGAAGTTGGAAGCTATGGTGAGCTTTGATTGGTCACTCGTTCAGTTTTCCCCAACTTTAGTCCAGCCCTGTTCAAATAAAACATTGCTCAAAGGTCCCCCGCCCAATCCACAACTCTGAAAAGGGTGAGATTGAGGCCCACAATTCGGGGCATTCCTGCATGTCGGCATTCCTGTCAGGCACTGTTTTCCCGCAGTTCCGTTAAAGACAGCGAGAGCAGGTGTTCGGCAGGCGGGAGCGTAGGACACTGTGTGCTAGCTTAGCCAGCTACTCCTAAAGAGGACTCCGGTACACAACAGGCAGGAGGCGGTGGCGACACCGTGTGCTAACTACCTATCAAGCTAGCTAGCACACAGTGTCACTAACTATCAACATGGCTAACACACAGTGTCACTTACTATCAAGCTAGCTAGTACATGGGGTGTCGCCCTAGCCTCCTGTCTGCTGTGCTAGCGGGAGGCGGGGACGACCAGTAGACAGTGTCCTTCTCCTCTGTCTGTCGGGCATGGTTTACTCCCTTACACAGCAGGCAGAAAGTGGGGGAGAGACCGTGTGCTAGCTAGCAAACTAGCAAGCTAGCACAAGGTGTCGTTAACTTAACTAGCCAGCTATCTAGCACATGGTGTCGCCCCAGCCTCCAGCCTGCTGTGCTAGTGGGAGGCGACCGGTAGACAGTGTCCTTCGGTCCTGCCTGTCGGTCACCATTTTCCCGCTCCTGCCAGTCTACCGATGTCACTCCTGCTAGCTAGCAAGGGCGTTTATGCAGGAACCAATGGGGTGCCCGACAGGGGGGTGGTCCTGCAGATGCAGGAATGCCTCGAATTGCGGGTTGCAGTTGCACACTATTGGCATCTAGCTTTCCTTCCATTGAAAGTGAATGGCTTCAGATGTTTCACCATGGGATGCAACTGTATAGTGTGAAATTAACCAGTGCGACGCCCAGAGGTCAAGAGACAAATTGGAATAATCATGGTGAAAGGCTGTGGCACATTCAATGCCATCTCACACACTCTTGTCTGCATCTAGCTGATCTAGGTTGTAATTATTAGACCAACAGTTGCAAACAAGTGTTTCTATTTGGACAAATTCAGGTGGATTTATCCCAGTTTCGTTCTGTTTGCTTCTGTTTAAGAAAAGTTTTTCAACAGAATCGGCAGAATGAATACACCGCTGATCACCACCCGTACACAAAGTTCACTTTCATAGCATAGCACAGCATGATCACTTTGCTTGTTGTATAATTCCCACTTGCATCTACGCGCTCTCCTCCTCTCACCTTTTCTTTTTGCTTGAGGAATTCAGTGCACAACACAACAGCTGTCTGTGACCAGGCAGAAAAACCTTTCCAAGCCACAGCGGTTATTGTATGAAGGTGTGGCTTGGAAATGTTTTTCTGCCTGGTCACAGACAGCTGTCTGCCTTTCACCACAGCCTACATTGTTGTCAATATCACCATATTAGCTAAAGTCATAGTCAACATATCTACTAGAACTAATGTGTTGGTAAACACGCTACAATCATGCAATACAGTTTACAGCAAGCAGTTTAGCAGTTACACCGGCAGGCCCCAGTGGCAATAAATTAATACAACCAGAAGCTTACCTTGACTTGGAAGAGTTCCATTATTGGCTAGCCAGCTAGCTAACATAAATAGCATTCCTCTCTGTTTGAGCCAGGTGTTTGGGTAGGCTAAATTAGTTAGCTGAATTAGCTAGCTAAGTAAGTGAAAGTAAAAAAATAAAAAAAATAAAAAAATACAATGAAATATAGCTATATCTCTTTCTCACTCTGCTGCTTTTCCTTACTTTTTGAAGAAATTGATTTGTTAAAAACTGTTCAACTATTGACTTTCTTTTTGAGTCAACTACTCACCACATTTCATGCACTGCAATACTAGCTAGCTAACTAGCTAGCTTTAGCTTATGTTTTCAGTACTAGATTAATTCTCAGATTCTTTGATTGGGTGGACAACATGTCAGTTCATGCTGCAAAAGCTCTGATAGGTTGGAGGACGTCCTCCGGAAGTCACATTTACTGTGCAGGTCTATGGAAGGGGGTGAGAACCATGAACCTTCTAGATTTTGAATTGAAGTCAGTGGTGCTACCCCAGAGAGTGCTGTTGAGGCTACTGTAGACATTCATTGCAAAACAGTGTTTTTTAATCAGTTATTTGGTGACATGTGAATATATTTAGCATAGTTTTATCTAAAAAGTATACAAATTATGAAACATTAAAAAAGTTATGAAATTCACTGAGTAGGATCGCCACTGCTGTTAGCCTACAATAACCACCTTTTTTAGGAGCATGTATATTGTGTTTAAGCTGAGTTCAAATTGCACAATAACAATGGTGATTATCCATAAACTGACACTTTAACTGCGTATTAATGTCTATTCACAAATATCCTGAAGGTCGCTATTGGAGATGTGTGGCACGCTGTTTATATTCATGTTAGCCTACTCACAGAATCACTGGCGTTTTTGCGCAACTGTTCCTCCTCTCCAACGACCGAAGATTCTACTACCAGCTTCTCGAAGCATGCAGAGCCGAGAGAGGAGCTCTTCTGATGGGACAGGATTAAATGGGAGACGATGAGCTTCGGGCTGTCATGTCCCGTTAGCTCTGGCTTGCTCGCGGACGCTCTATCAGCCCCCAGTAGCTGATGCAGAGGTTGCCCGGTGCTGCTGCTCCCAGGCGCTCTACCATCGAGGGACTGGTCAGCCGGGAAAGGCGTCGGGGTAGGGCAGCAGAGATTGGGCTGTGAGGACGAAAAGAAACGGTCTAACTCTTTCTTTTTCCTTTTAAACATCCATAACCCGGTCTCCTTTTTACTGTCGGGACTGCGACGCCCAGAGCCCAGTTTGGGGCTCAAAAACGGTTTGGTTTTGTCTTGGAAATTCTTCCACATTCTTCGTTGGTATGAAATCGATTCCTGTCCCTTCGCGGCACTATCATCCTTGGGGTTGTCCTCCATAGTGCTAGTACAGCAACCTGCCAGTCTGAGCGCGCAGCTTAGTGAATGTCACCGTTGGCTAATGATAGGCTACAGCAGTACTTCTACTGATCAATTTCCAGCGCCAAGGAGCCGCATTGACAAAGGGTGTGTGTGTGTGTATTGTTCTTCGGGAGCGCGTCTTCCCTGAATATGTGCAGTTGAAGTGTGAATTTCATGACAAACGTGGTGTGTAGCTGTCAAACGGTAAAATGATGGAGCGGAAGCCGTTGCGCGTGCTATAATTGTGAAGTTCACACAGGCTGCTTGGACAGAACAACCACATTGGAGACAAGTGACAACAAATAAACATACTATGGCTTTTAATAACTTGTTATGCTTTGGTTGTTACTATTTACACGTTTTTTTGTATTTTCAATATCAATTTCATGTAATGAAGACTGAACATATTAAAAGCTGCGATGCGCCTCCACCTGGTCAACCCATGTCAGTGGGTGTAAATGATCTACATGTCCTGATTGCATTGCATAATTGATGCCATTGATTTGTCTCCCTAGGCAGACAGGTTGCCTTCCACATTAACAATGTCCTAGCAACATATTAGTGATGTTGCCCTAGGTCTGGGATTTCTGATATGCTACAGATTATGTTTAGCATTTTGCAAGAGGTTTGTGTAATGAATATCAGCCTAATAAATGAAGCCTTTTGATGTCTTACCTAATCCTTTCCTCTCTGCTGTCTGAGAGAAAGGCACTCAGATGACCATTTTGGGTGAGCTCCAGAATCATCACATTGAACAGCTGCTGGCTCTCGTTGGAAGATTGCCCTAATCTTGCATTGTGTATCTTTAGCTGTGCTGAAACGCCAACCACGATGCCAGGCACCTTACAGTAAACCTCAATATTGTGTGGAATGTGATTCAATATGCTTTTACGTTCAATTGTCAGTAGGCTTTAAGCAACTTATATTATACCTTATATTACAACTTATATTGCAACTCATTTAACAACATGTAAGTAATGCTGGTTGTGCGACAGGCATACCCAGTGGAAATATACTATGAATCTCTTTATGTTTCCATCCATTTCTAATGGTTTTGTTAACGTTATTTAAGCATTTTTTACTTCAGGTTTACCATAAATATCCGCTGGTGCAAGCAGATGTTTGCCAGAGGTGCATCTGCTTTTTGTCTTCTGAAGGCCCTAAAAATTGTTTAAAGACTCCAGCCACTCCAGTCATAGACTGTTCTCTCTGCTACCGCACGGCAAGCGGTACCGGAGCGTCAAGTCTAGGTCCAAAAGGCTTCTTAACAGCTTCTAATCCCAAGCCATAAGCCTGCTGAACAGCTAATCAAATGGCTACCTGGACTATTTGCATTGACCCCCCCCCCCCCCCCTTTTTTTTAATGCTGCTGCTACTCGCTGTTTATTATCTATGCATAGTCACTTTACCCCTACCTACATGTACAAATTACCTTGACCAACCTGTACTCCCGCACATTGACCCGGTACCGGTACCCCCTGTATATAACCTCAGTATTTTATTTTATTGTGTTATTTTTTTATTATATTTTTTACATAAGTTTATTTAGTAAATATTTTCTTAACTCTATTTCTTGAACTGCATTGTTGGTCAAGGGCTTGTAAGTAAGCATTTCACGGTAAGGTCTACACCTGTTGTATTCGGCGCATGTGACTAATACAATTTGATTTGATTTGAATTCTTGTAAGATTCCTCATTAACACTTGTCCCTTGGCCTCGTCTCGTCTCAACATTGGTGTCTGTATGATCTGGATATCACTCTTCTTGCCTATGTACACAAATCAAGTCAGACAGGGTCGCTCTCTCACTATATCTGTCTGTCTGTCTGTCTGTCTGTCTTATTCTTTTTCCCTCTTATCTTTCTTACACACTCTCTTTCACACACACACACACACATTGCTTTTACACCTAGATGATGGCATTAAAATGGGGATTGCGAGGATGAATATTGTATCTGGTGCAATTTCACTGCCAATAAATGACGGACAGGCCAAGGAAGTAGATTTATTGGTGAGGGAATTCAGTAGCACCTGAGGACATTGGGGATATGAGGTGAGACACAGGTCGATGATCTGATGAACTGCTTTGTTAATTTAGTGGACCTGAAGCACATCACCTTCAACCCCTATCACAATTGACACACTTGAAAAATAACCTAAATACTTAATCCAAACTCTGCTACAACTTCAACTCACATGTGAAGGTTGTTTCTCAGACTATGGATGGTGCAGGGACTTGGAGACAGACTGGCCTTTTCTCGATTCGATTTGCTCAACTTTTGCGTCCTCTGCTCCGTCAAAGTTAATCGAGGAGCGGTGGCGAGGAGAGTGAACGTGGATGAAAATGTGCTTGTATGAAATGAGAAGCTTCTTTTCCACTCCGTGTTATCAGGCAAATGACATTAAGGGTGGAATCCCAAAATAAATGTATAAAGTGATAAAAACAAATGTATAAAGTTGTGCAAGACATTTTATAGAGAAAAGGATAAGTAGCATATCTTTTTTAAATGTTGGCATGCTTTTCTCCTTTGAGAAAACAATAGCTCATTCAAAAGTGGTGTGGCAGATTTTCAAACTCTTCCATGAAGGACTCAGATAAGATACACTTGTGCTTCCTCACCAAAAGGAGGCTATCGAGGAGGGAAGGACCGTCTTCCATTTGCCTACTAACGAATTGACACACTCCTCGACCCACTCAACCACTTATCGGTTTCCGGGTCACGGAGGAGAGCGGACCGAGGAAAGAAGACAGAGGACGGACTTTTGCCCAAATGAGAAATCCCCCTGTCTCCTTCTGTCCCGTTGGAAAATTAACCACCATCTTTAAAGATGGAGTCTGCAGTAGGGGAAACAGTGCCACTGTCCGCCCCATGGCCGTTGTTATTGTTTTTGTTTTGTTGAGAAAGCAGAGGTAAAGAGCATCACACAACGTGGTAAAATGTCCAAGGGGAAAAAATTATCAAATCACATGTGCCGAATACAACAGGTGTTGTACAGTGAAATGCTTACCTACAAGCCCTTAACCAACAATGCAGTTTTAAGACAAATAAGGGTTAAGTATAAAATAGATAAGTAAAAACATTTAAATAAAAGAAACAAATAATTAGAGAGCAGCAGTAAAATAACAATAGCGAGGCTATATACAGGGGGTACCAGTACAGAGTCAGTGGTTAGTTGAGGTAATTGAGATAATATGTACATGTAGGTAGAGTTAACGTGACTATGCATAGATAATAAACAGAGAGTAGCAGCAGCATAAAAGAGGGGGGCAATGCAAATAGTCTGGGTAGCCATTTGATTAGCTGTTCAGGAGTCTTATGGCTTGCGGGTAGAAGCTGTAGGCTCTCAAGGCACTGCTTGCCGTGAGATAGCAAAGTGGACAGTCCATGACTAGGGTGGCTGGAGTGTTTGACAATTTTTAGGTCCTTCCTCTGACACTGCCTGGTATAGAGGTCATGGATGGCAGGAAGCTTGTCTCCAGTGATGTACTGGGCCGTACGTACTACCCTCTGTAGTGCCTTGCGGTCGGAGGCCAAGCAGTTGTTATACCAGGCAGTGATGCAACCAGTCAGGATACTCTCGATGGTGCAGCTGAATACGTTTTTGAGGATCTGAGGACCCATGCCAAATCTTTTCAGTCTCCTGAGGGGGAATAGGCTTTGTCGTGCCCTCTTCATGACTGCCTTGGTGTGTTTGGACCATGATTCTTTGTTGGAGATGTGGACATCAAGGAACTTGAAGTTCTCAACCTGCTCCACTACAGCCCCGTCGATGAGAATGGGGGCGTGCTCAGTCCTCCTTTTCCTGTAGTCCACAATCATCTCCTTTGTCTTGATCACGTTGAAGGAGAGGTTGTTGTCCTGGCACCACACAGTCTCATCGATGTCAGTGATCAGGCCTACCACTGTTGTGTCATCTGTAAACTTAATGATGGTGTTGGAGTTGTGCCTGGCCATGCAGTTATGAGGGAACAGGGAGTACAGGAGGGGGCTGAGCACGCACCCCTGAGGGGCCCCCGTGTTGAGGATCAACGTGGCGGATGTGTTGTTACCTACCCTTACCACCTGGTGGCGGCCCATCAGAAAGTCCAGGATCCAGTTACAGAGGGAGGTATTTAGTCCCAGGGTCCTTAGCTTAGTGATGAGCTTTGAGGGCACCATGGTGTTGAACACTGAGTTGTAGTCAATGAATAGCATTCTCACATAGGTGTTCCTTTTGTACAGGTGAGAATGGGCAGTGTGGAGTGCAATAGAGATAGCATCATCTGTGGATCTGTCTGGAATGAGAGTTTACAGTCTAGCCAGACACCTAGGTATTTATAGTTGTCCACATATTCTAAGTCAGAACCGTCCAGAGTAGTGATGCTAGTCGGGCAGGTGGGTGCGGGCAGCGATCGGTTGAAGAGCATGCATTTCGTTTTACTAGCATTGAAGAGCATTTGGAGGCCAAGGAAGGAGTGTTGTATGGCGTTGAAGCTCGTTTGGAGGTTTGTTAACACAGTGTCCAAAGAAGGGCCAGATTGTTTCTTATGATACATTTTTTTACTGTCCTTTTTGACATTTATTAATGTGTTATTCGATGCGTTTCTATGGGCTTTAGTAGTAAAGGCCAAAATCTATATTTGAGCAAATTATTTGTATATAAACTCAGCAAAAAAAGAAACGTCCCCTTTTCAGGACCCTGTCTTTCAAAGATAATTCGTAAAAATCCAAATAACCTCACAGATCTTCATTGTAAAGGGTTTAAATCAATCAATCAATCAATTTTATTTTATATAGCCCTTCGTACATCAGCTAATATCTCGAAGTGCTGTACAGAAACCCAGCCTAAAACCCCAAACAGCTAGTAATGCAGGTGTAGAAGCACGGTGGCTAGGAAAAACTCCCTAGAAAGGCCAAAACCTAGGAAGAAACCTAGAGAGGAACCAGGCTATGAGGGGTGGCCAGTCCTCTTCTGGCTGTGCCGGGTGGAGATTATAACAGAACTATGCCAAGATGTTCAAAAATGTTCATAAGTGACAAGCATGGTCAAATAATAATCATGAATAATTTTCAGTTGGCTTTTCATAGCTGATCATTAAGAGTTGAAAAACAACAGGTCTGGGACAGGTGGCGGTTCCATAACCGCAGGCAGAACAGCTGAAACTGGAATAGCAGCAAGGCCAGGCGGACTGGGGACAGCAAGGAGTCACCACGGGCGGCAGTCCCGACGCATGGTCCTAGGGCCCAGGTCCTCCGAGAGAAAGAAAGAGAGAAGGAGAAAATTAGAGAGAGCCAAGATTTTCAAAATGTTCATAAATGACAAGCATGGTCAAATAATAATCAGGAATAAATCTCAGTTGGCTTTTCATAGCCGATCATTAAGAGTTGAAAACAGCAGGTCTGGGACAGGTAGGGGTTCCATAACCGCAGGCAGAACAGTTGAAACTGGAATAGCAGCAAGGCCAGGCGGACTGGGGACAGCAAGGAGTCACCACGGCCGGTAGTCCCGACGTATGGTCCTAGGGCTCAGGTCCTCCGAGAGAAAGAAAGAGAGAAGGAGAAAATTAGAGAGAGCCAAGATTTTCAAAATGTTCATAAATGACAAGCATGGTCAAATAATAATCAGGAATAAATCTCAGTTGGCTTTTCATAGCCGATCATTAAGAGTTGAAAACAGCAGGTCTGGGACAGGTAGGGGTTCCGTAACCGCAGGCAGAACAGTTGAAACTGGAATAGCAGCAAGGCCAGACAGACTGGGGACAGCAAGGTGTCATCATGCCCGGTAGTCCTGACGTATGGTCCTAGGGCTCAGGTTCTCAGAGAGAAAGAGAGAACGAGAGAATTAGAGAGAGCATACTTAAATTCACACAGGACACTGGATAAGACAGGAGAAGTACTCCAGGTATAACCAACTGACCCTAGCCCCCCGACACATAAACTACTGCAGCATAAATACTGGAGGCTGAGACAGGAGCGGTCAGGAGACACTGTGGCCCCATCCGAAGAAACCCCCGGACAGGGCCAAACAGGAAGGATATAACCCCACCCACTTTGCCAAAGCACAGCCCCCGCACCACTAGAGGGATATCCTCAACCACCAACTTACAATCCTGAGACAAGGCCGAGTATAGCCCACAAAGATCTCCACCACAGCACAAACCAAGGGGGGGCGCCAACCCAGACAGGAAGATCACGTCAGTAACTCAACCCACTCAAGTGACGCACCCCTCCTAGGGACGGCATGAAAGAGCACCAGCAAGCCAGTGACTCAGCCCCTGTAACAGGGTTAGAGGCAGAGAATCCCAGTGGAGAGAGGGGAACCGGCCTGGCAGAGACAGCAAGGGCGGTTCGTTGCTCCAGAGCCTTTCCGTTCACCTTCACACTCCTGGGCCAGACTACACTCAATCATATAAATCATTTAAACACTGTTTCCCATGCTTGTTCAATGAACCATAAACAATTAATGAACATGCACCTGTTGAACGGTCGTTAAGACACTAACAGTTTACAGACGGTAGGCAATTAAGGTCACAGTTATGAAAACTTAGGACACTAAAGAGGCCTTTCTACTGACTCTGAAAAACACCAAAAGAAAGATGCCCAGGGTCCCTGCTCATCTGTGTGAACATGCCTTAGGCATGCTGCAAGGAGTCATGAGGACTGCAGATGTGGCCAGGGCAATATATTTCAATGTCCGTACTGTGAGACAGCGCTAAAGGGAGACAGGACGGACAGCTGATCGTCCTCGCAGTGGCAGACCAGGTGTAACAACACCTGCACAGGATCGGTACATCCGAACATCACACCTGCTGGACAGGTACAGGATGGCAACAACAACTGCCCGAGTTACACCAGGAACGCACAATCCCTCCATCAGTGCTCAGACTGTCCGCAATAGGCTGAGAGAGGCTGGACTGAGGGCTTATAGGCCTGTTGTAAGTCAGGTCCTCACCAGACATCACCGGCAATAACGTCGCTAGATAGGACTGGCAAAAAGTGCTCTTCATTGACGAGTTGCGGTTTTGTCTCACCAGGGGTGATGGTCGGATTCGCGTTTATCGTCGAAGGAATGAGCGTTACACTGACTCCTGTACTCTGGAGCGGGATCGATTTGGAGGTGGAGGGTCCGTCATGGTCTGGGGCGGTGTGTCACAGCATCATCGGACTGAGCTTGTTGTCATTGCAGGCAATCTCAAAGCTGTGCGTTACAGGGATGACATCCTCTTCCCTCATGTGGTACCCTTCCTGCAGGCTCATCCTGACATGACCCTCCAGCATGACAATGCCACCAGCCATACTGCTCGTTCTGTGCGGGATTTCCTGCAAGACAGGAATGTCAGTGTTCTACCATGGCCAGCAAAGAGCCCCGATCTCAATCCCATTGAGCACGTCTGGAAGCTATTGGATCGGAGGGTGAGGGCTAGGGCCATTCCCCCCAGAAATGTCCGGGAACTTGCAGGTGCCTTGGTGGAAGAGTGTGGTAACATCTCACAGCAAGAACTGGCAAATTTGGTGCAGAGGATGAGGAGGAGATTACAAAATTCAGAAAATAGGCCGTTCTTACAGTATTCTCTCTGTACACCAAGTTAGAACCGTTGGATAAATAAAGGTGGCATATAAGCAGACAATAAAAGCTCTTACAATAGTCAATGATGACATTTCTCTAAAACAGGCTATAGGCTACATGTGCACCACAAAGTTATGAGGGGGAAACTTATTAGGGGGTGAGGCTACTAACAGCTACACAACATACATTTAGTATTACTTTCTTAGCTGCAGTATACATATGGCTGTGGTCCAGACCTTGATCAATCATCTGAAGTGGTAGTCCAGCAACATGAGAGTGGGGAGTATAGGAGAGTGAGGTCAGAGACAAAAGAGTGTTAAGTGTCTCTCTATGTGAGTCTATCGATCTCTCTCTCTCTCTCTCTCTCTCTCTCTCTCTCTCTCTCTCTCTCTCTCCCTCTCCCTCTCTCTCTCTCTCTCTCTCTCTCTCTCTCTCTCTTTCGCTCCACCGGATCAGGGTGAGTTGATTATACTGCACTGAGCAAAGCCTCACTGAATCTCATTCAGAGCTTATGGCTTATTCCTCATAAGTAAGCAGACATGTTTATGACATTCAATAAACATCAATGAGTTCTGGAACGGTTGCCAATCGTGCTGCTCAGAAGAAGAACTGGCTTACTGTAATAACACAGTTGTGTGTATGAAATAGATAGCTCCAACAGGTAAAAACAGAATAATGCCCTCATGAACACAGCGGACATTGCAAAATTAGTTCAATACCAATGGGTTTTTTATTTTGACCAAATATTTGGCATGACGCTATCTGAAATTAAAACTATAAATGATCACCTAATTGGTATGTGTGTAAGAAAGAGCGAGAGAAGCAATAGGCCAGAACCAGGAATTGACTCCTCTACATGGAACAAGAGAGGTGATAAAGTTAATCAAACTGGCATACTGTCATGCTCAATATTCCCTGAGTTTATCTGCAAGGGCGCAGCCGTGTGATATGGAGTGAGTGCAGCTTGACACATTTGAATGGTTTAACGAGTGATTGTTAATGTAAATGGGTAGTCGTGAGGCATGATGATCTCTAGCAATAGGCCTATCCCACCTCATGTAGGCTATCTGCTGTTCTTGTAAACAAATACAACTTAGAGTGAGTACCAGGTAAACAACAATGTAACATCAGTGGGGTGAGAAAATGAGTTATCATCAATATACATTATGACAGAGAAATGTAATTGTATTATGTCAACCAACTTCCGCTTGCACTGATGTTGGTTGAGGGATGACCACTGCAAAGAAGTGACACCACGTGTCGGAAGAAAATTTGAGAAATATATGTATTTCAAATAGATTAATAATGACTGTTTATTGCAATATAGCCATTATGACACACATTTCCTAAAAAATCTTAAAATGTAAAAAAGTATCCCTAAACCTCTCATCGCTGCTCTCCACAAAGTGCTTCATAACCAGCACAGTGGGAAACCTAGGTGATGACACAATACATTTAGCTCAAGCACTGTTTGTGTTGTTAAAAGTGCTTGACAATATCAATTAAATAACGATAGAGCTATACAGCAGACACTACAGGGATCTGAAAAGAAGCTGCTAGTGTGAGTTCATTCAAGGTAGAGCTTTACATCAATGTTCAAAAGGTGCCTTGTGGTCATAAAGATTTATGTGAACAATTCAATGAATTTGCATATCCCTAGTGGAGTGTTTTCCCCCGCATTGCTGATTATTATCTCGTGCATGGTGAATACACATTTGGGTTATTCATATGAACTGTGTATTTATTTAGGCAACTATAATTGCCTTGCTTGTATAACATTCTAATCTGTCTAAACCAGGGGGTGAGGGCCACAAAAATATGAACTCATTCTGATTGTCCCTAGCCTTTTGGGGGCCTTAAGCGGAATTCTTCTCTTTCTTTAAAGTGGACAGAAATATTTGTAGTGTTAGCTATTTTCCTGCATTTCTACACATTTTGCCATGGGGCGTAGAAAAAATGTTTCCGTTATAAGCAAGATTCATGCAATTCTACACATTATCCATGGGGCGGAGAGAAAATGTTGAAATTGTATAACTCATTTCCTTCAATTCTACACATTTTGCCATAGGGTGGAGAGAAATGTTAGCAATTGTTAACATGATATCTGAGTGAGAGTGACTAACAAAATCAATTCGACCATGATTACTACATGTTTAGACAGCTGGCTAGATTTAGCAATCTAAAAAATGTTAGTTGACATGGGCTAATTGTTGACTCCATGAAACTTTCTGCATGGTTGCCAGAGATAGTCAGTCCAGGGGCCTCATTTATAACCATTGTGTAAATTTAACACTAACGCCCGGACACACCTACAGTGTCATAGAGCTAAATGGTATGCAGCATCATCTGGATGTGTTCAACATCCACCTTCTGCTACCATTTCTGTCAAGCCGTCTACGCACACAGTTTGACGCATACGTTCGTTGAATCCAATATATGCACCACACACAACGCACTGCAACTGCCTCTGCAATGCAATGCTGCAAGGCAAACGCAGCATTACATTGGAAATGAATGTACTTCTGGTGTACCAAATTGCAATAACACTGTTGGTGTGATGCCTCGATCACACCGACAGAGTTTACATTTTGGTACACCAGAAGTACATTCATTTCCAATGGAATGCTGCTTTTGCTTTTCTGCTTTTTCAAATTGTGTGCGTAGACGGCTTGACAGAAATGGTAGCAGAAGGTGAATGTTGAACTTTGGTTGCACACATATCCAGATGATGCTGCGTACTATTTTGCACAATGACTCTGTCGGTGGGATCAAGGCGTGATCGAGGACGTAAATACTGTATCTGCGTGGGCCATTTCTGAAAAGACTGCTCACGCACAAATATATTGAGATTTATAAACATGGAGCACACCATACATATGCATGTTTGTCATTATAAATCAGACCTGTTGTGAAACTGTGTGCGTGAACGAGCATTATAACTCTGCCTGAAAAACGCCCATCATTCACTTTTTATGGTAACAATAATGCCCTTATTTTCTGTTTACTTTGGAAGTATTGGAATTAGGCTGAGGCAGTTTTCTAAAGGAAAGAGCAATGCATGGCGAATTGGATCAAATGTCTATGGAGGGGTTGGCAGAACGTTTTCTTCTGCAGTGACATTAGCTGTATCTAAATGTGTCTGAAAGACTAAAACAATTGCACATTGTTGTGGACCTGTAAACAGATCGTTTGAATTCAGTAATGTTTTGCATTTACTTTTTCCCAAACCTAAATAGGCTATGCTTCACTGCCTGCGAATTCTGAAACATTGTCTACTCTAAAGTAGACCTACTTACAGTCAGTGGTGGAAAGTACCCAATCGTCATACTTGAGTAAAAGTAAAGATATCTTAATTGAAAATTACTCAAGTAAAAGTCACCCAGTAAAATATTACTTGAGTAAAAATATTACTTGAGTAAATTTACTTAAGTATCAAAGTAAATGTAATTGTTAAAATATACTTAAGTATCAAAAGTAAAAGTATAAATCAGTTCAAATTCTTTATATTAAGCAAACCAGACTGCACCATTTTCTTGTTTTTCAGCCAGACATCATTTGCAAATGAAGCATGTGTGTTTAGTGAGTCCAAAAGATGAAGAACATACACACATCCAGGTGCTTTCCGCAGGTTCTGGAGTTGTAGGCAAGCTGGACATCCTATCAGTTCTCTGAGATACATTGGAATAGAAATGGTCAAGATGTCCTGCAGAGGAGGGGACATTGAGAGGGAACTTCTTCAAAGGGAATCTTCCTGGATCCACAGGCTCAACACACTGTCTCCTCTTGGCCTTAATGAGGAGTTTCAATATGTCTAAATTGTGTTTTTTTTAATCCTAATTGAATATGTGTATGTATATTACTGTAAATATTGATCACATTCCCTGTGTATGATCATATATTTTGATTATTGAATGTTAATATTGTGAAACTATGTTATACATTTTTTACCTCCTGTTTCAGGAAGTGATGTCACTGAGTACTGCCCCTATATATAGAACCTTCCACCCACACCTGGGATATGGATGCCTGATGAAGACCTAAGGGTCGAAACGTTGTTGTAAATAAATATCACCTGAGAGCATGTTTAGTGAGTCCGCCAGATCAGAGGCAGTAGGGTTGACCAGGAATGTTCTCTTGATAAGTATGTGAATTGAACCTTTTTCCTGTCCTGCTAAGCATCCTTAATGTAACGACTACTTTTGGGTGTTAGGAGAAATGTATGGGGTAAAAAGTACATTATTTTCTTTAGGAATGTAGTGAAGTAAAAGTCAAGTCAAGTACAGATACCCCAAAAAACTACTTAAAGTATTTTGAATTAAGAACTTTACACCACTGCTTACAGTGGTAGCCTACACACTTCAATGCAAAAGATAACCTGTCTGTTCACCTGTTCAATTCTACTGTATGTTATAAACTGTGCTCCTTTTCGGATGCCAAAACTTGAAATGATAATGTCTAATAGGCACAATGACAGATGCGCATGGTAATTTGTTGTATGGCTACTTCAGGAAGTTGAACTATTCATGGCCAGAAAAGGTGAGGAATTTATTCTGCAAAGGTTAGGAATGGATATACAGTATGTATTATGTTTATAAATGAAATATTGTCTACTCGAGAAATTTGACATTACAGTATTTAGATGTAATAGCCTACAAACGTCAATGGAAACGGTGAACCGTCTGTTCTACCGTTATACTGCTTTCGGATTGGTCCAAATAGAGCTGAATACTTGAACTAGCTTGTCCATTTACTACTGTGAAGTGGGTCCAATTAAATGAGAGATGGGATGAATGGTAGCCTTCTCATAACTTGTTGTAGGCCTATAGGCTATTTAGCTAATATGAAACCATCACAGTCAGAAAAGGTGAGGAATTTATTCTGCAACGATCATGGACATGGAATACATAATAGGAAATAAATGCCTATTACTAATTATTTTAGAATGCAAAGATAAAGTAAATCGATTTTCGCTCTTCACACTAACAGCAAATGATTGCATCTTGTTATTATATTTAGCTACCTGTTTTTTTGTTATGAATAAGAGTGTCATTATATATTCCTGCACATTCTCGTGTCAGGTTCAGTTTTTATAAATTCCAACTTTTGCTTGAAAACTGGAGCACGGATATTTTGGGGCCTATTTTGTGCATATGCAACGTTTATATATGGGCCCCAGGTGGGAGTGCTCTGTATTGTAATGGTAAAGACAGCTGTCTTTCCTGTCTCATTCCAGCACTCTCAGGTGTGTTGCCAGCATTGCCAAGCTGTCTGGTGATGTGAGCGCCATGGTGCAGCAGATCATCAGGATCCAACAGGAGGTGTCAGAGGTCAAGTCAGGCCTGGGAGAGAGATTGGGAGAGATGGACACCAAGATGAGAGACTCTGAACAACCGGACTGCTTGTAGGTCACACTCAACCTGACCAAGCACGTCACAAGAAGAGGCATGAAGGTATCTCCCTTTCATTTTATCTTCCTTTACTGAAGGAATCAACGTTTTCTCTTGCTGAATATATAAAGTATAGTATAGGGATGAGGACTGCAGTAAAAACTGAATTTTTGTGCTGGACAAACAGTGAAAGGGGATTTTAGCCTAGTCCACCACTTGGGAGCCAGGCCCAGCCAGTCAGGAGTTTTTCCCCACAAAAGGGCTTTATTACAGACATAAATTCTCTAAAACGATATTGAAGGTGGCTTATGGTAGAGAAATTAACATTAAATTCTCTGGCAACAGCTCTGGTGGACATTCTTGTAGTCAGCATGCCAATTGCACGCTCCCTCAAAACTTGAGACATCTGTGGCATTGTGTTGTGTGACAAAACTGCACATTTTAGAGTGGCCTTTTATTGTCCCCAGCATAAGGTGCACCTGTGTAATGATCATGCTGTTTAATCAGCTTCTTGATATCACACCTGTCAGGGGGATGGATTATCTTGACAAAAGATAAAATGCTCACAAACAGGGATGTAAAGAAATTTGTGCACAAAAATTGAGAGAAATAAGCTTTTTGTAATAAGCTTTTTTTGGAACATTAAGTAGTGATGTAGTCAGTGACATAGTTGCTCTGTGCCAAAAGAGTCCATCATTGGAACCAGACCCTAGTCACTGTTTTGTCAAGGTTCAGGTTTTCCAGACTAGTCCCTGCATGCCCTACTCTCTGGGCAGTAGAGCCGAATTGACACATTATGCCATTCTAATCATGCACACATGCAGGTCACTATACAGAGCACACAGCACAAACAACATGTACAGGTCACGCAGGGGCCGGGTTTGAAGTCGCAGTAGTCTGTCTGGACTCTAATTTGCCTCACAAGTGTTGCTGAATATGTTTTCATCCTTTGTGTTTGTGTGTGTATGGAGCAGGCCCAGGGCCAGAGAAACAGCTGACCTGCACAGCCACATCACAGCTCCTGGAGGCCCAGCAGGCCTTGTCTAGTGCTCTTACAGTAACTCCTCTTAACACACACAACACGGACACTAACCTTTACAATCCTTTAGAGAAACAACTGAATCATACTGTTTATCGGCAGATGAAGGTAACATCCTCTGGCTCCACAGTGTGAGGGGGACTGCGTTGTGGTGTATGAGCTTTGTCTGAAGGTTATTTCATTGAATGCCTCTGTGGTTTCTGTCTGTCTCAGCAGCAGCTGAAACTCAGTGAGAGGGACTGAGCTATTCTGATAGATGCCCTACTCGAGACTGTAACCTAAACCACGAATGAATGATGTACCATCAATGGTACAGCTATAGTTCACAGATGCAGTATTACAAATAGTATCATGCTGTTTTCTACGCAACAGAATATAACAGTAATACATACTGTATTCCACCTAAAACATTGACCTGTTGGTAACTCCATCAAGGCACTAGGTCAAAGCCCCTACATCAAGGAGGCTTGGTCCAAGCAATATAAGATATACAGTAGCTCTCTCCTTGGGAAATGGGAAATGTAAGCCATTATAAGTGAATAGGCAAGATCATTATTTTATGTTTAAGCCCTCTTGTTTTTTTACAATGGTAAGATCTTGTCACTTTACCACTACCCATATGTACATATCTTTCCTTTATTTATCTCATACTGCTGCACATTGACTTGGTACTGGTACCCCGTGTATATAGCCAAGTTATCGTTGCTCTCTGTGTATTTATTGTACATAACTTGGCTATCGTTATTCCTCGTGTTAACCTTCTATTTTATTATTTTTGTTGGGAATAAAAAATATTTGATCAGGCCCAAGCAGGTAATCCATCTGTGTCTATTCCGCCATGGCCTGGCTCTGGGAACAGGTCATGAATGAGGCAGAGACTTAGAAAAATACTTCCAGGGTGAGGATCATTGGTAGCTTGAGCACGTCCTGTTGCACAGACCAGCCCCTTCAAACCACTCACTCACACACACGCACGCACACAGACAGACACAGATATATACAAACACAGACACCCTAGAGGCTTCCTCATTGCCTCTTTGTCTAGAGGAAACACTCAATGAGAGTAATGAGGCATTCTGTATTTGAGAAGCTATGGGTTAAGACATAACATCGCACCATTGAGGCATCCTGTATTTGAGAAGCTATGGGTTAAGACATAACATCGCACCATTGAGGCATCCTGTATTTGAGAAGCTATGGGTTAAGACATAACATCGCACCATTGAGGCATCCTGTATTTGAGAAGCTATGGGTTAAGACATAACATCGCACCATTGAGGCATCCTGTATTTGAGAAGCTATGGGTTAAGACATAACATCGCACCATTGAGGCATCCTGTATTTGAGAAGCTATGGGTTAAGACATAACATCGCACCATTGAGGCATCCTGTATTTGAGAAGCTATGGGTTAAGACATAACATCGCACCATTGAGGCATCCTGTATTTGAGAAGCTATGGGTTAAGACATAACATCGCACCATTGAGGCATCCTGTATTTGAGAAGCTATGGGTTAAGACATAACATCGCACCATTGAGGCATCCTGTATTTGAGAAGCTATGGGTTAAGACATAACATCGCACCATTGAGGCATCCTGTATTTGAGAAGCTATGGGTTAAGACATAACATCGCACCATTGAGGCATCCTGTATTTGAGAAGCTATGGGTTAAGACATAACATCGCACCATTGAGGCATCCTGTATTTGAGAAGCTATGGGTTAAGACATAACATCGCACCATTGAGGCATCCTGTATTTGAGAAGCTATGGGTTAAGACATAACATCGCATCGTTGAGGCAGCTATATTGAGTCATTGAGAATATTGTGCCACTACTCACAGAAAGCCTTTGTGGGAAGCTAACTGCATATCCAAGGTGACAGCTTTCACTGATCCCGTTTGTTGGGGGACTTTGCTCTGCAACCAACTTTTGGGTTAGTGTGAATGCAGTGGACAGATGGCTGTCTCTCTCCTCTCCAGTGGACAACGCCTGGTAAAGAATTTCTGTTGAGGAGGCAGTATCTGAGTGCAGCTGAATGAAGTGCTGGCATGCAGGCCAATCAAAACAGTGTGTGTGAAAGGCTGTTACTGAGATGGTCACTGGAATAATTACCCTAGAGAGCCCACTTGGAGCGCCTCCTCCCATCCAAGTGCAGGGCCTGCTAGAAAAACACACTCATGAAATGCTGAAAATCCTTGACACCCAGAACCTTAATTAACAAATGAAGATGTAACAGGCCCTTCCATAGAGCCTTCAAGCACGGAGTTGTTGGAGGCGGATGGTAGGCTCTGTGGCAGACTTACCATTAGGCAGAAAAGGCAACTGCCTCAGGCCTAACATCCGGTGGTGTGTATTCATGGATGACAAGGGAACCCAGGTTTCTCCAAATATTTGACCAATAAAAAAATAACAATTATAAAATCATTTATCTTTCGTCTCTCTGTGTTTTCATAAGAATCTCACCGGAGAAATCATCAGAGAGAGGGAAACAGCACCCCTCTGTTTCAGTATGTGTAGCCCATGTATCTGATGCTGTCTGGACCAAAAGAGTATGACATTGTGCCGCCCTAGCATTTGATTGATTGATGCCAGCAAGCATTTGGCATGCCTTGATAAAAAATATTTAAAAAAATTAGCCAATCAGCGTTGAGCTGAGCTCAACTGTGGATTGTCCTGGTGCAGCAAAACGCCCCCCAAGGGAGGCCAGTTTGGATTTGGCTTCACACCAGTCAAATCACATCCAAAGCAAAACGTCATTGTCAGAAAAAGGTGTCTGTTTCTGGTCTGCTTGTGTTGTTGTCCTGCAGTAGCTAGCTTGCTAAATCGGCCCTTTCCTAAGCCATGGATAGAGATGGGGATTTGGACTTGTGGTTTTAACTTAATTCCCTGTACAAGCCGATGGTTATGATGGTGATTCTGATATATCCATAAATTCATATGTTGTGCCACTGTCCTGAGATGATTGAAGTTCAATGTAGCCTAGATGTAGACTAGTAAGCTCACATTAACTAGCTAGCTAACTTAGCTGGTTCATTGTTGCCCATGCGAGGAAGTTAGGCTAGCAAGCAATTTAGCTAGGTAGACTATGACAACAAAAACTAAAAGCGTATTGTATGACATACACACACACATGATACATGCACATTTGTGGCCTGCTGGAGGTCATTTTGCAGGGCTCTGGCAGTGCTCCTCCTTGCACAAAGGCGGAGGTAGCGGTCCTGCTGCTGGGTTGTTGCCCTCCTACAGCCTCCTCCACGTTTCCTGATGTACTGGCCTGTCTCCTGGTAGCGCCTCCATGCTCTGGACACTACGCTGACAGACACAGCAAACCTTCTTGCCACAGCTCGCATTGATGTGCCATCCTGGATGAGCTGCACTACCTGAGCCACTTGTGTGGGTTGTAGACTCCGTCTCATGCTACCACTAGAGTGAAAGCACCGCCAGCATTCAAAAGTGACCAAAACATCAGCCAGGAAGCATAGGAACTGAGAAGTGGTCTGTGGTCACCACCTGCAGAACCACTCCTTTATTGGGGGTGTCTTGCTAATTGCCTATAATTTCCACCTGTTGTCTATTCCATTTGCACAACAGCATGTGAAATGTATTGTCAATCAGTGTTGCTTCCTAAGTGGACAGTTTGATTTCACAGAAGTGTGATTGACTTGGAGTTACATTGTGTTGTTTAAGTGTTCCCTTAATTTTTTTGAGCAGTGTATATTTTTTTACCTACAGGGGTTTTAAATTGAAAAATCAAATAGCAAAATGGTCCTTGTATGACCATCTTCAAACAATTCCAGATCTTAGCTTAGTAGAAACCCAGCCCTGGGTCTATAGACTCTCGGTCAGGGATCCCCAACTGGCGGCCCGCGGGTGGTTTTATTATGGCATGTCATACTCTTTTTTGGCCAGACAGCATCAGATACATGGGCTACATATTGTAAGACAGAGGGGCGCTGTTTCGCTCGCTCGGATGCATTCTCCAGTGAGGGTTTCAGCCACTTGCGAATTGAAGGAAAGTTGGCGGGTGCACAGTGCACTGTTCAGATGCTGGAATTATTTTGGATGAACGTACATTACAGTTAAAATACATGTCTTTACTATAAATCCCATAAAAAAGATTAACCTCTGCCTGGGTTTGGTCCTTATGCCAATTTCCTGATGCCGATTTCTAGCTCATTGCTCCAAGGAGCTGGCACTTGCTCTACCCAGCTAGCACATAACATTCTGAAAACCATATATGTTTCTTAGAGCTTGGTGAGAGCATGATTGTCTCATGGTTATTTTGCATACAACCTTCCTATAACGTTTCCTACAGGTTTCCTCATGGTTCTATTTAAAGCAATGTTCTCAAATTGTTCACGTTAAGAAACAACATTCTTCTGTGGGAATTCCATTACTTCAGAATAACATTTTCTGCAGGTTTCCTCGTGGTTTTATTTGTCATGTTCTCAGCACATTAAGTAAACTTTCCATAAAAAAAACACAAGAAACATTTGTAACGTTCTAAGAATGTTATTTAAAAACATATACATAATGTTCTCAGCTCAACAAAACTCCCTCTGTCCTCTATCTTGTTAACTGTGTTCAGGTGTGTTGGTCACACCCACTACTTGGCCACACCTGATCTTAATGAGTGCTTGTTTCCTTTGGAATGGGGTCTGTTTGAATAGACTAAAATGAACAGCTTTGTATGAGTAAAAAAAAAAACAAGGGCATCCTGGTGGACAGTGGACTAATTCCATGGATAGAGCGCAGAAGATCAATGGTTTTGAATCTCACTGACGCCATGCCACAATAAAAAATACATGTGTTTGCGTGTTTAATACCTAAACAAATTAAATTCCATGTGTTCTATCTGTGCTTGGAGTTCAAAACAGTTAGCCTAAGCTAGCAGAATTATTGAAACATGTTCTCAGAACGTTATTTAATTATCTTCATATAACCTATAATTTCCGTTCTCAGAACGTTAATAAAACCAAAATAATTACTTTATGGGAACCATAGAAAAACATTTGCAAACCTAACTGCAACCTAAAAGGTATAGTTCCCAGAAATGGTGAAATTTTCACTTCTATTCTCAGAATGTCTAAAAAACGTTCAGTTTTAACAGTCAGGAAACGTATGGCTTCATTCCTAGAACCAATGGGAAACAAAAAACGTACGTTCCCACAACTTCTAAGGAACCAAATGTGCTAACTGGTAAGGCCTTCCCTCTGCAGGGATTCTGAAGCCCTTGACAAACAGGAATAAACCTAGCCATGAATCACACCCCAGTCTCAGCTTTATACAGCTGTGAAGCTAGCTCTTCAGACCCTTCAATCCTTCACTCTGTCTTTGGAAGGGGGAAGGGGGAAGTAGGGGGGAGGACATGGCATAATTGACAAGGTTCTTAATGTCCTACACAGCAGCAGCCAGCATAGCCTATAGAGAAGTCTATGAAGGCTGTATGTCATGTTGCAGGGACTGACTCTCCCTATCCAGAATATCTTTAGCGACTTCGTCAAGAGGTTTGGACCTTTTGGCGTAACAGTTAAGTTGCTGCCTTGATAGTCGCTGGACCAGGGTGGCTGAAGTCACGGTTGGTGCTACCCCTTGAATTCGCTACATTGGTGTCAGAAGTGGGATGGTGGGTGGGGCTATCGGAGAGCTGTGTACATGTGATGGACTTGGTATAGAGAAGCATGGAGACACGCTCTCCCAAAGGAAGGGGGTAATGGTAATGTAGCAACTTTAACCCAACATGTAACAACCTTATCAAGAGGCTTGGACCTCTTGGTATAAATGGTTAAGGTGTTGTCATGACAGTCGCTGGACCGGGTTTGAGTCCCGGTCAGGGCTACCCCTGAATTTGCTATATTATACTCCAGCACCTTATTCACTATTTGATATAAGCTTATATTAAGGTGAGGAGGGGAGGAAATAGTTCCACTATTGATACGCAGCCCAAAAGTGTCCTCCAAGTTGTTAGTTGCCGAGTTGAATTTGCAACTGTTGCAATAATTAATTCTAGAGGAATTCTCTATGAGAATCGTATGCATTACGAGTTCTAAGATATAGGCCCAATTCTGTGGTCTGTACTGCGTCTAGCTCTATTATTGTGGCACGTTCCCGTTTCCGCTGTTTTTAGAACGTAGTGTAATTTCATTAGCTTAGGCTACTTTCAATTTTGTTATACAGAAAGCGAAAGGATTGCTCAGATCGAACGATTCACTTGGCCGACGCATTGCTGTACAGGTAAGGCAAGAAAAACACTAATATACATGTAATACTAATTTGGAAACCTTTTTGATAGGACTTGGCTGAACCTAAACTAATATTTATTTTATTTCTGTCTGTTATGGTTATGCCATTGTCTGTGGTCCATACAGTTTCATGTTTAGCAGCTGTGTATAATGTATAAGACATAAATGAAATATGACTTTATAAATATGACATTCTAGCGTCATTTAAATGTAGGCTACAGTAGGCTATATCTGTTAGGGTCCACTGTAGGGATAGACAGGGATGATGAGATCAGGATGCAGTGGTGGAAAAAATACCCAATTGTCATACTTGAGTAATAGTAAAGATACCTTACAGTTGCACTATGCGGAATTAGCTCCGCCATTTCCTGGTTGCTAAAACTCTAGTTTGGCTAATTTCAGTTTATGTGACAAAATAAGCTAGTATAGTGTAGATAATCATTGTACCATCCAAACCGCTGTGAAATATATTTTCCATAACCAACATTATTGCTGTTTCAGCTGTTTGAAGCCGGTGTACAAAACCGAAAGACAAAGACCCCAAAACGAAACTTAAGCACGGAAAGCATAGAAATAACAGAGCGACCACTTTAGACTTGTTTTCAAGTAACATTATAGATCTACGACTCACATGTGTATGTGAATTTGTCGGTTGCTCAAAAAGTTACATATTGACACTAATAGAAAAGGACTCAAGTAAAAGTGAAAGTCACCCAGTGAAATACTACTTGATTAAACGTCTAAAAGTATTTGGTTTTAAATATACTTAAGTATCAAAAGTAAAAGTAATTGCTCAAATATATCTAATTATCAAAAGTAAACATAGAAATAATTTCGCATTCCTTATAATAAACAAACCAGACGGCACGGTTTTCTTGTTTTAAAAATGTATGGGTAGCCAGGGGCACACTCCAACACTCAGTCATAATTTACAAACAAAACATTTGTGTTTAGTGAGTGACAGATCAGAGGCAGTAGAGATGACTAGGACATTGTCTTGATAAGTGCGTAAATTGGACCATTTTCCCAGCCTGGTAAGGAATCATTTGAAGTGTAACGAGTACTTTTGGGTGTCAGGAAAAATGTATGGAGTAAAAATAACATTCTTTTCTTTAGGAATGTAGTGGAGTAAAAATAAATGTTGTCAAAAATGTAAATAGTAACATAAAAATACCCCAAACAACTACTTAAGTAGTACTTAAAAGTATTTTTACTTAAAGTTGCACTATGCAGAAATCACTCCGCAATTTCCTGGTTGCTGTAATAGTTCTCCTAATTTCAGTTTGTGACAAAATAAGCTAGTATAGTGTAGAGAATCATTGTACCATCTAAACCGCTGTGAAATATATTTTTCAAAACCAAAAATATTATATTTTCAGCGGTTTGAAGCTTGTGTCCTAAACCGAAAGTAAAAGATGCAAAAACAAAACTTAAGAATGAACAAGAACAAACTTGCTTTCAAGTAGAATGATAGATCTATAACTCACGTTTCTATGTGAATTTGGTCGGGCCGCCCAAAAAGTTACATTTTGCCACTTTAAAGCACTTTACACCAATGCCAGGAAGTAGGCCTACACTTAGCAGACAACTCAAATCCTTTTAAACCGTTTCATTCATTTGAAGTACTATTTGGCTCCCATATACACCCTGTAGAATATATTTTTTTGACTATCCAATTAATTTAATTCTAGGATGTCGGTGACGTTCTTTGGCTGGGACGTGGTGTACGATGACAACACCCTGGTGTTGGAACTGGGGGCGGAGCAGGAGCCTCAAAAGGGGGATGCTTACACTATGTACCATGGCACCAATGTCCAGACTGCTCGGCTCATCATCACCAATGGCTTCCGCCAGTCCCCTGATGGCATGTTGGGCCCCGGTGTGTACGTGAGCCGCAACCAGCAAAAGGCAGCGCGCTACCCGCTAAAAGCCCCCCCCTCCGACCGCGTGGTGCTGCAGCTGCGTGTTAACACTGGCCGCGTGAAACGCATCGACAAAGACAACCACCCTATGCAGAAGAGCTGGAACGCAGCAGGGTACGACACCGCGTGGGTTCCCCCCAACTGTGGCATGCAATCCGTGCCCAGCGGCCTGGAGGAGGACTGTGTATTTGACCCCCAGCGTGTCGTGGTCACTAGCATCGCCAAGGCGCCCAACCCCACCATCATGGCTGAGCTAATGCAGTTGGTTTCACAGAAGCGGGCTGCGACTGGAAGGGGTGGAGACATACAGGTTGCGGTGGCTGGGGGTGTGTGTACCCTGTGCAGGAGGAAAACCACACCAGATCACACACATACGCTGCACCCGTGCTGGGGCTGCGGACAGAACATCTGCACCCTCATGACCAAACACACCTGCTCTGCCAGTGCCTGACGGGGGGAATTTTTCATAGGGCAGTGATGTGTCATGGTCTAATAGTCTTCGGTGGTGTGTTATTGCATACACGTGTCTCAGGGACCTAATATTTTTTTCTCCTGTAAAATATATGCTGTACATCATGTGGCCAGAATGTATCTCCTGAACAAACCTTTTATCTCCACATGTAGGCTTATGTTGCATGTGGCTGATTATGGTGTGCTATTTTGGTGCACAATGATGTGCCAGAGGGGATCAACGAAGACACATAGCATGTTCTTGTACAGTACCAGTCAAAAGTTTGGACACACCTACTCATTCCAGGGTTTTTCTTTATTTTTATTATTTTCTACATTGCAGAATAATAGTGAAGAGTGTTAAATCAAAATCAATTTTACGAGATTCTTCAAAGTAGCCACCCTTTGCCTTGATGACAGCTTTGTACAGTCTTGGCATTCTCTCTACCAGCTTGATGAGCTTGAAATGCATTTCAGGTCACCTGAAATGCATTTCAATTAACAGGTGTGCCTTGTTAAAAGTTAATTTGTGGAATTGCTTTCCTTCATGCATTTGAGCCAATCAGTTGTGTACCACCCCTGTATACAGAACATAGCCCCTATAAGTCTATATTATGGCAAGAATAGCTCAAATAAGCAAAGAGAAACTACAGTCCATCATTACTTCAAGACTTGATGGTCAGTCAATCTGGAAAATGTCAAGAACATTCAAAGTTTCTTCAAGTGCAGTCGCAAAATCCATCAAGCGCTATGATGAAACTGGCTCTCATGAGGACCGCCACAGGAAAGGAAGACCCAGAGATACCTCTGCCACTGAGGATAAGTTCATTCGAGTTACCAGCCTCAGAAATTGCAGCCCAAATAAATGCTTCACAGAGTTCAAGTAACAGACATCTCAACATCAACTGTTCAGAGACTGCGTGAATCAGGCCTTCATGGTTGAGTTTCTGCAAAGAAACCACTACTTAAGGACACCAATAATAAGAAGAGACTTGCTTGGGCCAAGAAACACGAGCAATGACATTAGACCGGTGGAAATCTGTCCTTTGGTCTGATGAGTCCAAATTTGAGATTTTTAGTTCCAACCGACATGTCTTTGTGAGATGTAGAGTAGGTGAACGGATGATCTCTGCATGTGTGGTTCCCACTGTGAAACATGGAGGTGCTTTGCTGGTGACACTGTCAGTGATTTATTTAGAATTCAAGGCACACTTAACCAGCGTGGCTACCACAGCATTCTGCAGCGATACACCATCCATCCCATATAGTTTGCGCTTAGTGGGACTAGAATTTGATTTTCAACAGGACAATGAACCCCACACACACCTCCAGGCTGTGTAAGGGCTATTTGACCAAGGAGAGTGATGGCATCAGATGACCTGGCCTCCACAATCACCCGACCTCAACCCAATTGAGATGGTTTGGAATGAGTTGGACCACAGAGTGAAGGAAACGCAGCCAACAAGTGCTCAGCATATGTGGGAACTCCTTCAAGACTGTTTGAAAAGCATTCCAGGTGAAGCTGGTTGAGAGAATGCCAAGCGTGCACAAAGCTGTCATCAAGGCAAAGGGTGGCTACTTTGAAGAATGTAAAATATATTTAGATTTGTTTAACAATTTTTTGGTTACTACATGATTCCATATGTTATTTCATAGTTCTGATGTCTTCACTATTATTCGACAATGTAGAAAATAGTACAAATAAAGAAAAACCTTTCAATGAGTAGGTGTGTCCGAACTTGACTGGTACTGTATATTGGCCTTTTATTACTGCAGTATCACTATGTATATTTTCACTATGTAATATTGTCTTCTTCTTGAACTGCACTGTTGGTTAAGAGCTTGTAAGTAAGCATTTCACGGTAAAGTCTACACTTGTTGTATTCGCCGCATGTGGCAAATAAAGTTTGATTTGATCCATTTCATATGAAATACATGAGCTCCAAAGTAAAAATACTTAATCCTCATAGGGTTTGTGGTTCTTAGATATAGCTATGGCAGTGGTTACATGATATAATTTGGCTGTGTTGCATAGTGTGACAGCATTCACATGAAATAAAGAAGCAACAAATAGTAAAAGCAGGTTCAGGACGGCAGCTTAATTTCCTTCAATTATATTTATTGTTGATGCGTTTCGGAGAAAGCGCCTTGTTTTAAACTCAATTTCCTCAGTATGCACGGTGCAAACTACACTGGAATCTAAGGAGTTTGAGACCCAGTGGCGTGTGATGTGATTTCAACCATCTTTACTCTTCAGTCCTGACTCATGGGCAGGCTTAGAGCATATACATCAAGGGTGGCCTTCCGCACCAGTGGGTTGGCTTTGAGCGCAAATTAAAAATGTTATTAAGTGATACATCTTTTCTGTCTTAAGGCGACACCCAAAAGCAGATATGTTAATATAGCTCATGCTCTGAAGGCACTTTCCTACATGATAAACAGCATAGTGCAATAACAAGATGACAAAGCTTACATTCTTAATTAGCCAACTACAGAATTGAAACACTATCTTGTTTGTCTGTCAATATCACAAGTGTCAGTCAAGGCATTTAGTAACTGATCAGTTAAATATGGGTTAACTAGTGAGCATTCACCAGAAGCTGTAGGGAGACCATACATATGTTTTGGAATGGTCAAAAGTGCTGAATCTGAAGGTGTAGGTTTTGGTGCATCCAAATGTACCCATTTGTTTTTTGTCTGAATGTGTTTCTGGTACTGTGAGTTGCCACTGGAGAAATGAATTTAAAGCTACAGAATGCACCTCTAAGGATTTGAAGTTAAACTGTTAAACCCTGGAAGTAAAACATTGTGACAGGAATGTGTTTACTGCTTACCACTACCTTGCCTCCCTTCTACCTACATAAAGAATACCCTTTGAACATCATGGCAGGATATAGAGGAGTGGTCATCTCATGCATACGATCATACATAGGCGACAACATAACTTATGCATGATATGACCACTCCTCTACATCCTGCCGCGCTGCTCAAAAAGTTAAGATACCATTTTCAGAGGCTAGTGTTTTGACCCTCAGCGCCTCCCGTTGGTGTTATTCCCAAATCTCAATATCCCATAGTAAGAACTGATTGCCTAAACTAATCTATTGCATACAAATACCATAAGTACTGTAAACGTTTGACATGATTGTGAAAGACAGAGACAGCACAAGAGTCAAGCAGTGAAGGAGATGTAGGAGATACATTGTTGACTTCAGGTCATGCATTGTTTGCGGAGTGAGTGGCTGGCTGTGGATGGAGCTGTGCTGTCCCCTGGTAGTCAGCAAGAGGTGAGCCGTGTGTGGAACTCCAGCAGTCTGCCGTCTCCACTGGCTTTGGCGTCATCCACCAGGGTCTAAAGACACACAAAGTAAAACTGCTGAATAGGAACACTAAACATTGTGACAGGAACATGTTTTAAGGGATGTATTCACTGCGTACCACTACCTTCTACCTACATGCAGCATACCCTTTGAACAGCGTAGCAGGTCATAGTGGTCATCTCATGCATACGAACACACCCTATGCATGATATGACCACTGCTGCGCTGTTCAAAAAGTTTCAAGATACAATCTTCAGAGGCTAGTGTTTTGACCACCTGACCCTCCTCATCCTCTGAGACATTAGGCTAATGATCTTCTGTTACCTGATTGGCAGTCCCTAGCTAACTGCTGCTACCTCAGTGCATCCCACCTGGCTGGCCTGCTCCTTATTGAAACAGTACACCTGACCTCAACTGTGCTCCCTGCTTCGACAGACCAAGCAATCAATACACAGTAAATATACTACCTTCTCCTGTATTAAATATGGCATCTCATTTTAACCACAAATACTGTTACGTTAGTCTTTTTAAACCAATCACACATGTATACTTCTTGGAAATCTTTTAGCTGTAATTGGTTCATTCTGTACTCACGTCCATCAGCTCCAGGTCATCTTTGGCATGCAGGTGGCGTAGGAGGTACCAGCGAGCCACACATGCCACCGTCTCTGGGTAACCTTGGGAGGGGAAGTACACCAGCCTCTCCAACAGACGCCTCGTCTCCCTGGACCACAACAACAATCAGAGCAATCCGACTCAGACGACAGGAGAGTTGTTTGCAGCGGATGTGCACGGGCTTTTACTATTGTGAATGTGTTATGAAGTTGTATCACACAAGAATAAGCTGTCTGGTAATATCAACTGTACTGTTGAACACATTCATTGAAGATTTGCTGTCATGGTTCGAGGGGCGAGAATATGAAATGGAGATTATGGGTACATCCCAATAATATCTCCTTTATCCTGAAGTGTACACTCATTCACTACTTCCCATAAATCCAAAAGCATTGGCTTGGTGGAGACATTGGCTAGTGGGAGTTTTCACCATATTCCTGATTCCTAACTTGAAGGGAAGCTACAGGTAAAGAAGTGAATAAGTCCACACTTTGGGAGGAAGGAGATAATTGGGACATCGCCAGCCACTCTGATGAGTGTAGCAGGGGTTCCCACCTGGCGGCCATCTTGGTGGCGAAGTGTAGCAGGGCCTGGACAAGGAGGGCTACAGGGGAGGGGCCCAGCTTCAGAGCCTCGGTGGTCGCCTCCAGAACCAGCTCCTTCCATTCATCACCAGGGACTTTCGCCTGAAACACACAAGAAAAAACAAAACACATTTCATACCTCCATATAGGTGAGCAGAAGGTGAATGTCCCTTGAAGCTTTATAGCAGTAACTACATTGACAAAAAAGACAATGCAATGTTCCACTGTTTAATCAAGGAATTGTCTAATCTGGAAGGCTTTGTCTGCAATCTAATTTGGGCTCAGCAGGTACTGAGACAGATAATTACCACCCCACAGGAAGAGAACCGTTCATACCCCTCTCACCAAGGTTCACTATGCCTCTTAAAAAGTCACAGCCGCGGGAAGATGTTTGGTTTATTTTTTTCTTCCCTACGCTACAGACTGCTATATTGGTCCACTAATACAGGCCTAGTAAAGGCCCATTGAACTACTTTAGTGGGACATTTGTTTCCTTTAAAAATATATATATTTTCAGGGGGTGCTGCAGCACCATCAGCACCCCTACTTCTCACGGCTATGCTCACAGGCCTGATGCATAACCCAAACCTCCCCTTTTAGAGCTGTACATACACTGGGGCTGTTGAAAGGGACAATGAATACCCTTGGTGCTGTTTGCATTTCCACTTGGCTTTGATCAGTTGTTCCATCATTGTGTGTGTGTCATTCCTCACTAACCTGCCGTCTGTTTGTGTTCTGTTGTTGGTCTCTGTATTTGGGGGGATGGGCCCCTGTGTGAGTGTGTTTTGTGTTAGCAACTGATTCAATACACCGGCTACCTTGGTTTAACCACATTTCAGACATTTTTAGGAAAAAGGGTTCACATGTCAAGGATCACTTGTGTAATTTACTAGAATACAAACAAACTCCGCATTCTTGACTTGTCATGGATGTGTAAATAATTGTACTGCTCAGTAGGCCAGTAGGGCTAGTCCCAGAGGGAGACTCACCATGCCCAGTAGGGCTAGTCCCAGAGGGAGACTCACCATGCCCAGTAGGGCTAGTCCCAGAGGGAGACTCACCATGCAGGGGCTGAGGGCCAGCAGGGCTAGGCGCAGAAGACATGCCATTTTCCCACTGTGAAGGTCAAGCTGGGAGGCCAGCTGCAGGCTTTGTCTGTAGGCCATTACTGCCTGTACCAGCAGACCCTGGGTACGATACACCTCCGCCAGCCACTGAGAGAGGGGAGAGACAAGTGAGGGAAGAAGGACGCAAACATACAATACTTTACAGACATCCAGGCCAATATCTTCAACCCCTCCAGTCAGCAGTGTGTGTGACTCACGTGCCAGGCGGCCACTGAGGTGTGATTGGCTAAGACGGCACTGCTGAGCTGCTCCAGGACGGAAGCTGGCAGGGCAGTACCGGCACTGGACAGGAGGAGGTGTTCACACTGCACCTGCCTCAACAGCAGGACTACAGCGGGGTGCTCAGGAGACACACTCAGGACCTGGGAGAGAGGGAGGAGAGACGGGGTTAGAGGATGACACTTCAGAATTGTCGACCATGAAGAGCATTTCCAAACGACTTGGGCCAGATGGGGGGAGAGGGACAATTGCAGGAGATGAGGAACACCTTCAGGAGATCAAACATGAAAACTCCTTCACTTTCAAATTAGACTCAAAAGCTCAGAGAGATGTATGACGGATGTGGTTTGGAAGTGCCGAGCGTATAGGGGACGTATGACTGCTGCATGTACAGGGTGTATTTGTTTTTGTTATGGATCCCCATTAGTTCCTGCCAAGGCAACAGCTACTCTTCCTGGGGTCCAGCAAAATGAAGGCAGTTTATACAATTTTAAAAACATTACAATACATTCACAGATTTCACAACACTGTGTGCTCTCAGGCCCCTACTACTACATATCTACAGTACTAACTCCATGTGTATAGTGCATATGTTATCGTGTGTGTGTGTGTGTGCGCCTATGTTTGTGTTGCTTCACAGTACTGCTGTTCCATAAGGTGTTTTTTAATCTGTTTTTTAAATCTGATTCTACTGCTTGCATCAGTTACTTGATGTGGAATAGAGTTCCATGTTGTCATGGCTCTATGTAGTACTGTGCACTACCCATAGTCTGTTCTGGACTTGGGGACTGTGAAGAGACCTCGTGGCATGTTTCTGGGGTATGCATGGGTGTCCGAGCTGTGTGCCAGTAGTTTAGACAGACAGCTCGGTGCATTCAACATGTCAATACCTCTCATAAATATAAGTACTGATGAAGTCACTGAAATCTCTCCGCCACTTTGAGCCAGGAGAGATTGACATGCATATTATTAATATTAGTTCTGTGTACATCCAAGGGCGAGATGTGCTGCCTTGTTCTGAGCCAATTGCAATTTTCCTAAATCCTTATTTGTGGCACCTGACCACATGACTGAACAGTAGTCCAGGTGTGACAAAACCAGGGCCTGTAGGACCTGCCTTGTTAAGAAGGCAGAGTAACATTTTATTATGGACAGACTTCTCCCCATCTTAGCTACTGTTGTATCAACATGTTTTGACCATGACAGTTTACAATCCAGGGTTACTCCAAGCAGTTTAGTCATCTCAACTTGCTCAATTTCCACATTATTCATTGCAAGATTTAGTTGAGTTTTATGATTAAGTGAATGATTTGTCCCAAATACAATGCTTTTAGTTTTAGAAATATTTAGGACTAACTTATTCCTTGCAACCCACTCTGAAACTAACTGCAGCTCTTTGTTGAGTGTTGCAGTCGTTTCAGTCGCTGTAGTAGCTGACGTGTATAGTGATGAGTCATCCACATACATAGACACACTGGCTTTACTCAACGCTACCCTGGGGAATTCCTGATTCTACCTGGATTATGTCTGAGAGGCTTCCATTAAAGAACACCCTCTGTGTTCTGTTGGAGAAGTAACTCTTTATCCACAATATAGCAGGAAGTGTAAAGCCATAACACATACGTTTTTCCAGCAGCAGACTATGATCGATAATGTCAAAAGCCACACTGAAGTCTAACAAGACAGCCCCCACAATCATTTTATCATCAATTTCTCTCAGCCAATCATCAGTCATTTGTGTAAGTGCTGTGCTTGTTGAATGTACTTCCCTATAGGCATGCTGAAAGTCTTGTCAATTTGTTTACTGTGAAATAGCATTGTATCTGGTCAAACACCATTTTTTCCAGAAGTTTACTAAGGGTTGGTAACAGGCAGATTGGTCGGCTATTTGAGCCAGAAAAGGGGGCTTTACAATTCTTGGGTAGCGGAATGACTTTAGCTTCCCTCCAGGCCTGAGGGCACACGCTCTCTAGTAGGATTAAATTGATGATGTGGCAAATAGGAGTGGCAATATCGTCTGCTATTATCCTCAGTTATTATCCTCAGTAATTTTCCATCCAGATTGTCAGACCCCAGTGGCTTGTCATTGTTGATAGACAACAATGTTTTCACCTCTTCCACATTGACTTTACGGAATTAAAAAGTACAATTCTTGTCTTTCATAAGTTGGTCTGATATACTTGGATGTGTAGTGTCAGCGTTTGTTGCTGGCATGTCATCCCTAAGTTTGCTTATCTTGCCATTGAAAAAGTAATTAAAGTAGTTGGCGATATCAGTGGGCTTTGTGATGAATGAGCCATCTGATTCAATGAATGATGGAGCAAAGTTGGCTTTTCCCCCAACATTTCATTTAAGGTGCTCCAAAGATTTTTACTATCATTCATCTTTGTTTCAGAGTATAGTTTCTTTTTATTTAGTTTAGTCACATGTTTTCCTAATTTGCAGAACGTTTGCCAATCAGTTGGGCTGCCAGACTTAATTACCATACCTTTTGCCTCATCCCTCTCAACCATACAATTTTTCAATTCCTCATCAATCCAAGGTGATTCAACAGTTTTTACAGTCATTTTCTTAAATGGGTGCATGCTTATTAGTAACTGGAATAAGCAATTTCATAAATGTGTCAAGTGCAGCGTCTGGTTGCTCCTCATTACACACCACAGACCAGCAAATATTATTTACATCAACATATGAATCACTACAAAACTTATTGTATGACCTCTTATACATTATATTGGGCCCAGCCTTTGGAACAGTAGTTTTCCTAGATATGGCTATTATATTTGTTTGTAAATACCCTGGTAGGTTGACTGACAACCTGAACCAGGTTGTAGGCACTGGTTACAGTTTTAATTTTTTTCTTGAGTGGGTAGCTTGAGTGCCAGTCAATATTTAAAATCCCCCAGAAAATATACTTCTCTGTTGATATCACATACATTATCAAGCATTTCACACATATTATCCAGATACTGACTGTTAGCACTTGGTGGTCTATAGCAGCTTCCCACAAAAATGGGCTTTAGGTGAGGCAGAAGAACCTGTAGACATATTACTTCAACAGTATTTAACACATGTGTGTGTGTGTGTGTGTGAGGGTTTTGACGGTGTGTGTACCTGAGAGCAGAGGGCCTCAGCCTGCTCTAGCTGGCCTCCACTTGTCAGTCCTGTCACAGCCTGCTGCAGCACCCAACCCTCCAGAGCCTGGGCCAGAGGCTGTTCCACCTCCTCCACATTCCGCACTGCACACACACAGAGAAAAAGGTTAAAGAAAAAGGTAAACACACGGAGCGAGGGAAAAAGTCTCACATTTAAATACTTTCTTTCGATCCAAAACTTAAATAATGCTACATGTCTTTGCTACACATGTACACAGTCACACACACCTCAGACCAGTGCTGACCTACCTTTCTCTGACACCACGGCCATGAGCACCTGCTCCAAGCCTCGTCTGCCAGGGGTGGAGCCAGAGAGGGAGCAGGCTGTGTTCTCTGTGTGACAAGCAGCCATTAGCCCCGCCCACACCGCCGGGTCATCTGACAGACGGGGAGAGGAACATGTTACATCAGGGAATCCATACACAGTGTCCATACACAGTCTTAAAGGGATTGAGGCTTTGTGTGTAGATGTTAATGTTGGAAAAGGCTGTGTGTGTGTGATCATCATGGCCTTACCGGGGCAGAGCAGCACAGCCCTCTGCATGGTCTTCAGAGCGTTCCTGCTGCGATCTTCTCCAGAGTGCCTGCCACATGCCAGCTGGTTCACTCCACTGTACAGCAGTGCCCTCTGCAGCCACACACAGGTAGTGGCAGGCAGCACACCCACACACAGGGACAAAATAGACACAGTGAGAGGGAGGGGACCAAACCTTCCCTAGAAGATCACTAGTGAAATTTGGGGGGTGTCAAGTAGAGACGAAGGGTAGGGGTGAGGCGTGGGGACAGAGGTGCACACGTACCTTTCCTTGGGTCATGCTGGAGAGACACGCCACGTGGCCTGCCACTGCACCTCCCTGGAACACACAACACAAGCTGAGTGATAGAGTGAAAGTGACAGATAAAGATAGAGATAGATAGATGACATACCTTGGCCTTCCTGGGGTAATACTGTGGCACCAGTCTGGAAAGCAGGGCCCACAGGGAAGGGTTGCCAGGGTTACTGCACCAACACAACAAGAAAGCGTGTTACTATCTGTATCTACATACCTACTCATATGGAAGAGATTCTAGCGCTTTCTTTAATCCTAAACTACAGGACCAGTCAAAATTTTGGAGACACCTACTCATTCAAGGGTTTTTCTTTATTTTTACTATTTTCTACATTGCAGAATAATAGTGAAGACATCAAAACGATGAAATAACACATATGGAATCACGTAGTAACCATAAAAGTGTGAAACAAATCAAAATATATTTTATATTTGAGATTCTTCAAAGTAGCCACCCTTTGCCTTCATGACAGCTTTGCACACTCTTGGCATTCTCTCAACCAGCTTCATGAGTTAGTCACCTGGAATGCATTTCAATTAACAGGTGTGCCTTGTTAAAAGTTAATTTGTGGAATTTCTTTCCTTCTTAATGCGTTTGAGCCAATCAGTTGTGTTGTGACAAGTTAGGGGTGGTATACAGAAGATAGCCCTATTTGGCAAGCATGTGTCTGTTACAGAGTTCAAGTAACAGACATCTCAACATCAACTGTTCAGAGGAGACTGCGTGAATCAGAACTTGACATTTCTGCAAAGAAACCACTACTAAAGGACACCAATAAGAAGAAGAGACTTGCTAGGGCCAAGACACACGCGCAATGGGCATTAGACAGGTGGAAATCTGTCCTTTGGTCTAATGAGTCCAAATTTGAGATTTTTGGTTCCAACATCCGTGTCTTTGTGAGACGCAGAGTAGGTGAACGGATGATCTCCACATGTGTGGTGCCCACCGTGAAGCATGGAGGAGGAGGTGATGTGATGGTACTTTGCAGTGGCCCAGTGATTTATTTAGAATTCAAGGCACACTTAACCAGCATGGCTACCACAGCATTCTGCAGCAATACGCCATCCCATCTGGTTTGCACTTAGTGGGACTATCATTTGTTTTTTAACAGGACAATGACCCAAAACACACCTTCAGGCTGTGTAAGGGCTATTTGATTAAGAAGGAGAGTGATGGAGTGCTGCATCAGATGACCTGGCCTCCACAATCACCCGACCTCAACCCAATTGAGATGGTTTGGGATGAGTTGGACCTTAGAGTTAAGGAAAAGCAGCCAACAAGCGATCAGCATATGTGGGAACTGCTTCAAGACTGTTGGAAAAGCATTCCAGGTGAAGTTGGTTGAGAGAATGCCAAGAGTACACCAAGCTGTCATCAAGGCAAAGGGTGGCTACTTTGAAGAATCTCAAATATAAAATATATTTTGATTTGTTTCACACTTTTATGGTTACTACGTGATTCCATATGTGTTATTTCAATGTAGAAAATAGTCAAAATAAAGAAAAACCCTTGAATGAGTAGGTGTGTCCAAACTTGACTGGTCCTGTATAAGAAAAGGGACCTTGATGCTACTCAAGGGAAGGGGGATGGAATAGGTCTGTAGTACAGGCCGGGATTAGGGGTCAATATTGAGACTTGGGTTGCATACACTAGGAACCAAAAGGAGCCAAGCGGGCTGAAACGTGGAGGTAACTACCTGGACCTACCTAGTATTTGGTCCAATAAGAAACTAGTTTTCGTTGCAAAACGTTTTCCTTTGGACTATTGACTACACCCAGTGGTGTTGAGGTGTACCTGTGGACGGCCCTGGAGGCCTCTCGCTGCACAGCGCTGTAGTTGCCCTGCAGGGCCAGCAGGGTGCAGGTGAGCAGGCAGCGTTGCTCCACGGCAGCCCCTGTGGCCCTGCCCTGCTTCAGCAGCTCAGTGAGGGCCGCGCTGGCCAGGGTGCTGTCCCCATGGACCAGCCCCAGAGCACACAGGCACAGCAGAGACTCTGGCACAGGTTCCTTCAGCATGGAGCTACGGACACCACACACAGACGCAAAGAGACACGCACACACCGTAGGTTTAGTCATTTAGGTCTTCATTCAGTGTGTGAAGGGAGAAGTGTTGAAGCAGTGGTGCGTCAGGAGGAACTGACCATTTGAAGAGGAGTGTTTTAGCAGAGTCCATGTTCCCCAGTCTGTGCTGCAGCAGAGCCAGAGAAGTCAGAATGTAGGCCTTCTCTTTCTCAGTAGAGGCCACCATCAGAGCCTTCTCATAGGCTAAGAGACAGGGCAATGTTGAAAGGCATCCAAACATATAAAAATACACCCCCCCCCCCCCCCGACACTGAATGAGCCACTCACCACTGATGCTCTCTGGGATGAGTCCTGCTCTGCAGTAGGCCAGCGCCAGGCCAGCCAAGTCGTGGAGCACCTCTAGAGATGTGGAAGAGTAAACGTGCACCGCCTCCTCCCATTGGCCTGTGTTGCTGAGGGGTAGAAACACCACACTTACACTACCAAACCTGTTTTTTGAGATCTTTCAATCATTTCGGAACATCTGTACGAGGACAAAGTGTTGTGGTACCAGAGGGCCCGGCCATAGCTTCCCAGGGAGAAGGCCAGTAACTCCACGGAAGGCGTCGCCTGCAGCAACTCCACAGCTCTGAGGAGAAGAGGAAGAAGTCGAAACATATGGCATTAGTGAATTACTTGATGAAAAACAGAAGAGATTAATTTCCTATTCAAGAGATACATTTTCTATTTAACCTGGCATTTAAATAGCAAGTAGAGGGGCACTAACACACAGACACACACAATCCATTTCCAGACAGACACACCTCTGGTAAGCCAGCACTGCCTGTTTCTTCAGCTGCAGGTGCTCGTTGAGGAAACCCAGCATGACGAAGGCATCAGGGTCGGTCTGGATCCGCTCTGACAAGACAGAAAGAAATTAACCATTTCCCTTTAGGCTCTTAGAGCTAATTTCTAAATTTGACAATCAAAGACTGAAGATACAACAATCTCAAGTTTTGCCAATTATGGCATAAGAAGGCCATTGTAAGAAAGCTTGATTGATGACTCAACCACACACCTGTGTACTTGCTCAAAGCCACCTGAGCGGCAGACACCGCGTTCATCTGGACGATGTTGTAGCGATAGAGCTCAGAGTCCCTGTTACTCTTATCCAGCAGAGTGGCACAAACCCAGTAAGCATAGCCCTTTACCCCCTCCGTCTAGGTGTGTATATGTGTGTGAGGGGGGGGGGGGGGGGGGGGGGTCGAGAGAGACAGATTGAGAGTGAAAGGAGAGAGAGTGTAGAGAGCACAAGTGCGAGAGAATAAAACAAGACAGGATAACAGAATAGCAGACAATGAGATGCTACAACATCATTCCAATAGGTCTCAGCTGAGGACCACCAACAGTAGCCTAAATGGAGGAATGAATTGACATACGTGTGTACTGAGCTCTGTGGTGTGTCTGAACAGGTCCATGGTATCATAACTGCCCACCATCTCTGCAATAAGGGCCTGGTACAAAGAAGTAGAAAACGGGACATGGGGAGCAAAGTGATCGACAAGAGGAGAAAAAGAAAGGGATAGGAGGTTAGAACATGTCTGTATAACATGTCTGTATAACATGTCTGTATAACATTGAGCAACACTGGCTTGCATGGTTACGGTCTCTGGTGCCTTGTAGGCATGTCACAAGATACCTGTCCAATCCAGCAGTTGACATACAGTGGTTCCAAAGACTGGGCGATCTTAAAGGCTTCATGGGAGAGCTGGGAAAGCAATGGAGCAGGATTGTTAACTAACAGGGGAATGAAATGAATAATAAAATAACACACACACACTATGGAAGTTGATGCTTTCAATAAACATCAGTAGATAGAATCACAATCAAGTTCATTTACCAGAAATGAGACATTCCTAATACAATGAACCTGACAGTAATACAGACAGAACATAGACATAGGAATTTACACGGTCTAGAGGACACATACCTCAACACTGGCTTTCTTCAGATACAAAGCACCCAGGTTTGTCCAAGCAACAACATTCTAGATTGGGAGGACATTTATTTTTAAAAGACACACATAACTGCACTGGGGACCAGTATGTTTAAAGAGACTGGCCTTTCAGCAATCTCAACGTTCAATATGCAGCTCGATGTATGGCAGAGTTGCTGATTGGTTGTTAAACATAACAAATAATTCCATGACAACATATGGACTCTGGAAGATATAATAAAAATTCTAACAAAGTTGTTGTATTGAGGCTTAAAATCAGAGCCGAGACATTTTGTGGTCGGAATTGCAGGCTGTATTTACTTAAGAGAATTTTGACATGAGCTAGCAGCTTTTGACAGACTGGTCTGGAGAAACAAAAAAACTATACCAACATGTTCTGTGGAGGAAAAAAGTGATAGAGTTCCAATATGTGCCTAATCGTTGTGATTGGATGATCGTTTTGAGGTTTATCAAATCAGGATCAATTCCTCTGTTCTACTCAAGCTCATTAATGATAGAATGTTCATATTTGAAGATGGCAGAAAGGCCAGTCTGTTCAGCATGACAAGGAGTGGCAATAAGTGGAATGATAGCAGCTAAACAGACTGGTGCCCAGACTAAGACATAAGAGATGATTCAATGAAAAGTGAGTACCCAATACTGTGTGATGTGTTGTACTTACATTGGGTTCCACTTGCACTGACTTAATGAAGCTGTGTTGGGCAAGGGCATAGTTCTCAAGTCCTGAAAAGGAAGCGTAAACAGCCATTCTTATTTATAAACAGACCTAAAGACATGGCAACAACATCCCATAGCTCCACCACCAACGAAGGCTCCCATCAACCAGACAAAAGTAAAACACTTGGGTTTAGCCAATTACAGTAACGTCTACATTGTTTTGTGCCAAGGAGTGTAATGATAGCAGAAACAGACTGGTACCCAGGCTACATCTTTCTACCTTTGCTCATGGCGACCACTCCCAGGGCATTCCAGTAGCTATGGTTACTACTGTTCAACATGATGGCCTTCTTCACACACTGAGGAGAAGAGAAAGAGTGTATTACAATGATATTGTATGTTAACTACGAAACGTGTTGGTGTTTAACTCCCAAGAATTGGGCTGAATACATCTCTTCCAACTCTTCCTCCCCAGACAATTGAGTGTTCTGCCCCATCCTGCCATCCATCCAGCCAGGTGAGTTTTGTACCTGCAGGGCCTTCTCCAGCAGCAGTAGCAGGGTGTTGTGCTCCATCTCCTGAAGGCAGGGGGGCAGACAGGCCTGGTGGTAGTAGTTGAGACCCAGGTCATACCACAGGCTGGAGCTCTCAGGCATCAGCTTCAGAGCACGCCCATAGCATCTGTACACAAAGACATGATTCCTGATTCATCTTACAGTGCAGACCAAACCTAAAAATCATGACACCAGAGAGGGATCCTCCTACCCAGTATCCATTAGCCTTGAGATAGAAGCCACGTGATTTGAATACACAGGACAACGCTATCAGAACACTAGTGACTAGCCGCTGTTGGCCCCTCACCTCTCCCCCACTCGGAGGGTGTGTCCTTGGTTGAGAAGGTGGCCCTGGTCTGGGGGTTGTAACCCGGCCAGGGGTCCTGGCACCACAACGCGGGCCCTGTTGGGGGCCACAGTGCTGACTGAGGTGCAGGCGTCTCCCAGTAACTTCCACAGACAGGACAGGTCTGGACGCAGCTCTACAGCCCTGGGAGTGGACAGACACAGGCAAAGGGGATGTTAAGTACAGTCAAGTGTGTTTTTGTATACAATTTCAGTGCAAAACAAATCATGTGTTGAGGCCCTTGACTTTTGTTTAATGAGCAACTTGAGAAACGATGTAGGTTTAAAGTCCTCACATTACATGAAAGCAACAAGGCATTTATCAAATGTAATACTGGTAGCCCAAGTCATTCTCAGGAGCAAAGTGCCCTTTGATACCACAGTGTAATTTTATTATGGACCCAATTAATTCCAATTCTCTCTGATCGCCGATGGTGAGTTCCAGTAATCCTTTTCAATGAGCTGCCTCTCTGGGCTCCTGGGAACGCTGAGTGAAGTGTCTAACCTGAAGAGGTACTGGATGGCCTGTTGGATGAGGTCTATGGCTCCTCCATCTCTATAGTCCTCCATCAGGCCTCTGGCCAAGGACAGCAGACACTCCCCAAGGCCTGGGGGCAGCACGCACACACACACACACGGAAATGGTCGCAATGCTTGGGGCTGGTGGTACAGTTGAAGTCAGAATTTTACATACACCTTATCCAAATACATTTAAACTCAGTTTTTCACAATTCCTGACATTTAATCCAAGTATAAATTCTCTGTTTTAGGTCAGTTAGGATCACCACTTTACTTTAAGAATGTGAAATGTCAGAATAATGGTAGAGAGAATAATTTATTTCAGCTTTTATTTCTTTCATCACATTCCCAGTGGGTCAGAAGATTACATACACTCAATTAGTATTTGGTAGCATTGCCTTTAAATTGTTGAACTTGGGTCAAACGTTTTGGGTAGCCTTCCACAAGCTTCCCACAATACGTTGGGTGAATTTTGACCCAATTCTCCTGACAGAGCTGGTGTAACTGAGTCAGGTTTGTAGGCCTCCTTGCTCGCACATGCTTTTTCAGTTCTGCCCACAAATTTTCTATAGGATTGAGGTCAGGGCTTTGTGATGGCCACTCCAATACCTTGACTTTGTTATCCTTAAGCCATTTTGCCACAACTTTGGAAGTATGCTTGGGGTCATTGTCCATTTGGAAGACCCATTTGCGACCAAGCTTTAACTTCCTGACTGATGTCTTGAGATGTTGCTTCAATATATCCACATCATTTTCCTTTCTCATGATGCCATGTATTTTGTAAGGTGCACCAGTCCCTCCTGCAGCAAAGCACACCCACAACATGATGCTGCCACCCCCGTGCTTCACGGGTGGGATGCTGTTCTTCGGCTTGCAAGCCTCCCCCTTTTTCCTCCAAGCATAACGATGGTCATGATGGCCAAACAGTTCTATTTTTGTTTCATCAGACCAGAGGACATTTCTCCAAAAAGTACGATCTTTGTTACCATGTGCAGTTGCAAACAGTAGTCTGTTTTTTTAATGGTGGTTTTGGAGCAGTGGCTTCGTCCTTGCTGAGCGGCCTTTCAGGTTATGTCGATATTGGACTTGTTTTACTGTGGATATAGATACTTTTGTACCTGTTTCCTTCAGCATCTTCACAAGGTCCTTTGCTGTTGTTCTGGGATTGATTTGCACTTTTCGCACCAAAGTACGTTCATCTCTAGGAGACAGAACGCGTCTCCTTCCTGAGCGGTATGACGGCTGCGTGGTCCCATGGTGTTTATAGTTGCGTACTATTGTTTGTACAGATGAACGTGGTACCTTCAGGCGTTTGGAAATTGCTCCCAATGATGAACCAGACAGGTCTTGGCTGATTTCTTTTGATTGTCCCATGATGTCAAGCAAAGAGGCACTGAGTTTGAAGGTAGGCCTTGAAATACATCCACAGGTACACCTCCAATTGACTCAAATGATGTCAATTAGCCTATCAGAAGCTTCTAAAGCCATGACATCATTTTCTGGAATTTTCCAAGCTGTTTAAAGGCACAGTCAACTCAGTGCATGTACAATTCTGACCCACTGGAATTGTGGTACAGTGAATTATAAGTGAAATAATCTGTCTGTAAACAATTGTTGGAAAAATTACTTGTGTCATGCAAAGTAGATGTCCTACCCGACTTGCCAAAACTATAGTTTGTTAACAAGAAATTTGTGGAGTGGTTGAAAAACGAGTTTTAATGACTCCAACCTAAGTTTATGTAAACTTCCAACTTCAGCTGTATGTGATGGCTGGGATTCAAGGAAAGGTCATCCTCCAACATGATCCATTCAGAGCTTCTGGACATACTGTAATTAGTGTATGCTGTCAGACTGTCACAGTTTCAACAGAACACCAGAAAAGGACAGGCGGCACACACGTGTGAACGCTCAGACACACCCTACCTTTGAGTGCAGGCACATAGTCCTCCTGGGCTATGATCTGCAGGTACTCTGCAGCAGCCTCTTTGAACTTGCCCAGGGTATGTTTGATGGCAGCAGTCTGGTAGAGGCTGTATATAGAGGAGGGGTTGAGCAGCTGGGCCTTGGCAAAGGCCTTCAGGGCCGACGTGAAGCTCCGGCGGTTCAGGTAGGCCTCGCCCAGACATTCCCAGCACACCCAGTCCTGGGGGTCAGCCCTCAGAGCAGCCTGCAGACTGACATAACACATCAATGAGTGTGTGTATGTTCGTATGTGGTGTCAGAGACTATGTTCAAATGAGTGGTCGCCTCAGGGGTCTTACTCTGCACAGGCCTGGGGGTGCTGGCCCACCTTCAGGTGGTAAAGGCCTCGTCTCATCCAGGCCCACTTTGCTGAACCAGGGGTGGCTCTCTGGATCACTGACTGGAGCACAGCCAGGGCAGTGTCCTGGGGAAGGCAGATAGAGGGAACAGGGACAGATGCTTGATACAGCAGCATAGATTACAGTGCAATCCAATGTCCGTAGTCTACACTAGCAAGTAAAACATTTCATCCAGGCACAAAATCAACTGAATCAAACAGTTAGGTAGGCCTAAGTGATATTGATATTACAGTTGAAGTCGGAAGTTTACATACACTTAGGTTGGAGTCATTAAAACTCGTTTTTCAACCACTCCACAAATTCCTTGTTAACAAACTATAGTTTTGGCAAGTCGGGTAGGACATCAACTTTGTGCATTACACAAGTAATTTTCCCAACAATTGTTTACAGACAGATTATTTCACTTATAATTCACTGTACCACAATTCCAGTGGGTCAGGAGTTTACATACACTAAGTTGACTGTGCCTTTAAACAGCTTGGAAAATTCCAGAAAATGATGTCATGGCTTTAGAAGCTTCTGATAGGCTAATTGACATCATTTGAGCCAATTGGAGGTGTACCTGTGGATGTATTTCAAGGCCTACCTTCAAACTCAGTGCCTCTTTGCTTGACATCATGGGAAATCAAAAGAAATCAGCCAAGACCTCCGAAAAAATTGTAGACGTCCACAAGTCTGGTTCATAATTGGGAGCAATTTCCAAACGCCTGAAAGTACCACGTTCATCTGTACAAACAATAGTACGCAAGTATAAACACCATGGGACCACGCAGCCGTCATACCGCTCAGGAAGGAGACGTGTTCTGTCTCCTAGAGATGAACGTACTTTGGTGCGAAAAGTGTAAATCAATCCCAGAACAACAGCAAAGGACCTTGTGAAGATGCTGGAGGAAACAGGTACAAAAGTATCTATATCCACAGTAAAACAAGTCCTATATCGACATAACCTGAAAGGCGGCTCAGCAAGTAAGAAGCCACTGCTCCAAAACCGCCATTAAGCCAGACTACGGTTTTCAACTGCACATTGGGACAATTATCGTAATTTCCCCTGGTCTGATGAAACAAAAATAGAATTGTTTTGCCATCATGACCATCGTTATGTTTGGAAGAAAAGGGGGAGGCTTGCAAGCAGAAGAACACCATCCCAACCGTGAAGCACGGGGGTGGCAGCATCATGTTGTGGGGGTGCTTTGCTGCAGGAGGGACTGGTGCACTTCACAAAATAGATGGCATCATGAGGAAGAGAAATTATGTGGATATATTGAAGCAACATCTCAAGGCATCAGTCAGGAAGTTAAATCTTGGTCGCAAATGGGTCTTCCAAATGGACAATGACCCCAAGCATACTTCCAAAGTTGTGGCAAAATGGCTTAAGTACAACAAAGTCAAGGTATTGGTGTCGCCATCACAAAGCCCTGACCCCAATCCTATAGAAAATGTGTGGGCAGAACTGAAAAAGCGTGTGCGAGCAAGGAGGCCTAGAAACCCGACTCAGATACACCAGCTCTGTCAGGAGGAATGGGACAAAATTCACCCACCTTATTGTGGGAAGCTTGTGTAAGGCTACCCGAAATGCTTGACCCAAATTAAACAATTTAAAGGCAATGCTACCAAACACTAATTGAGTGTTTGTAAACTTCTGACCCACTGGGAATGTGATGAAAGAAATAAAATCTGAAATAAATCACTCTACTATTATTCTGACATTTCACATTCTTAAAATAAAATGGTGATCCTAACTGACCTAAGACAGGGAATTTATACTTGGATTAAATGTCAGGAATTGTGAAAAAAACTGAGTTTAATTGTATTTGCCTAAGGTGTATGTAAACTTCCGACTTCAACTGTATGTCAAACAGTTAGGTAGGCCTAAGTGACATTTAGGTTTTATCCAAATGTATTGAATCGGGTGGATGGACTACTAGAGTCACTTCCACAGGGCTAAGTCTTCTGTTATCGGCTGCAGCCCTCCAGGACCAGAACAAATCAACAGACAACTCACCATGTCCCCCTCCTTCATGCTCAGATCCACAGAGGCAGCCCCGGACTCTGCGTCGTTGCTGTCCAGCTCAAAGGCTCTCTTGTAGCAGCCCCTGGCTCGACCCTGGTCCCTGGCCACCTCCCGGTAGTAATGGCCCAGGTAGCAGAACACAGAGCCCAGGTACGGATCCAGTTTGGCAGCCTGACACAAAACACACCAGCTGTCAGTAATGGCAGTGAGCCAATCACCAAACTAATGTCATACCGTACAGCTGGATGTGAGAAGCACTGTAGTTTAACTGTACCAAAGCTAGAAATGTGCCCACAGCCCATCCCACCCACTGTTAAAGCCTGTTGATCATCCTATGACATTTAGAAGCCATAAGAGTAACAATGCACAGGAACCTCTCATCAATGAGTGTGCATTTCAAAACGGCAGGGAGTTGCTTGGTTGTGGATGTGACAGTCATGCATTCTCCCCATAGTATGATTCTCCAGCTATACAGTGTTCCCCAGACAGAGGCCCCACGGGCAACACTGACCTTCAGTAGATGGGTGTGGGCCTTGCTCCTGTCCCTGCGACTCTCCTCCCCCATGTCCCAGTACAGCCGCCCCAACAGGAAGTAGTACTCTCCACAGGCTGGGCTCTGGGCTGCAGCCTGCAGGAGGCTACAACAGGGACAGGAGAAGACAAGACGAAGGTTGATCTAACTACATGGTCTACTTCAGTCACGCTGTCTCTTAGGAGTAGTGATGAGTTGTTGATTAAAACGGTAATAATAGAGACAGTTATCAATACAGAAGAAGTGTGTGGAATGGGGGATGGGTGCGCACACACACACTTTTACTTTATTACATTTAGTTTTACAGCTACAGTGCACGTTAATCAACATTATAGTAAAAGTGCCAGTTTTAGCCAGCGGGCACATTTTCAACTGCAGTCCCTAAACACACCTCTGTTCTGCTAGTTGGTGATGGCCCTGTGCAATGTGTGCCAGTCCCCTCAGCGCCAGTCCCTCAGCCAGGTCAGGGTGAGAGTTCAGCAGCTCCGTCGACACCTGTTGGGTACAAGGCCAGAGATTAGCAGACATGGGAAAATCAACAAAATAGGCACAAAATATATTTGATACCCATTCACCTGAGGTTACTAACAAGATATGTTAGCGTAACCAATAATTGTTAAGTTACCTGGAGCACTTGGTCAACTTGGCCTTTTTGCAAATACGCTCTTCCTTTTAAGGCTACCAGGACAGGGTCATTGTTAGCATCTGAAAGCTATAAAATAAATATTTTGATGAGCAAACAAACAAATCCCCATACATATCAGTAGATAGTAGTAGTCGTAGAGAATTGGAGCATATTGGTGGTGAGCCGTTGGGGAGCAGCCGGTGAGATGAGGTGGAGTATGAATGCTGTACCTGTGAGAGGCTCTCCAGGGCTTGGTCTGCAGTGTGCTCATCCTCAGTCCTCACAAGGGCCTCTAGTCTCAGCCTCAGGAGCTTTTGTCCCAGTGCCTCTTCTCCAGGCCCACCCAGCTTCAGACCTGAAAGAACACAGCAAGGCCTGTCAACGCACTGAATGCCACATTTCAATACACATCTTTGACTTTGGGAAATAAGGTCTTCAACTAGTCAAGTCACTATAACCTTCAAACAAGGATGAGTAGGCTTACAGTAAGGTCGTTGCCAAGCCCTGATTATGTGGAAAGTACGGTGGGTTTTCGGAGAAAAGGTTTAGGTTAGGATTATAAAACACTGGCCAGATGTGTTAGATGTACCTTGGGAGCAGGATGTTGCGCAGTCGGAATATCGGTGCATTTTCAGCTGGGCCTGAGCAAGGCTGCACCAGCCCACCAAGCTGGAGCGCATTCGCTTCAGTCCTGAGAGCACAACAGACAGTGAGGTGGTGGAGAACACCACAGATCAACAGCCAAACCAGAGCCCCCAAATTGCTCACCTTGGGCCAGATACTTAATGGAGTCGTCACATTTTCCCTCCTCCAGAGCGCTGATGCCCAAACCCAGATGGCCTAAGCCACTGTCTGGGTCCAACTCCAAGAGACGGGAGAAACAACGGCCCGCGTCCTCACTGCAGACCCCTAAGAGACAAATACACACAAGCTGACTACTTAAAAGGTGCAATCTGTCACTTCTTTGTCCACAGAACAAAAGGCTCAATCAAATAATACATACTAATCATTGCACAGTACATTTGACCTTCCCCAGTCCTGCAAGGTCAATCTTTTGTTGTTTTTATTTCACCTAGAGTGAAACTATACACTGCCAATGACTGCACCATTTCTTTACCTATAGTTTGCTAAGTCAGTGATTTCTTACCTGACTTGAGATGATGTGCACCGAGGATCTCCAAAGGGAATGTTTGTGAGGGATAGAGGGCCAATATGGACTCACAGGCCTCTTTCATTTTACACTCTTCATGCGAAAGCTAGAGAGAGGAAAGTTTTTCTGGTCAGTTGACAGCGCAAGATTCTGGCCCTAGTCCTAACCCAGAGTCCCAGCACTCATAACTGTGTGTGTGTGAGTGAGTGAAAAACACAGGGGCGGACTTACTTGTGAAAGGCATTTGAGGTAGTCAGCTGAGAGCTTCCGATGGTCCTCGCCAGGCACATTGTCGGAGAGAACCATAGCCTTCTCAAAGGCTGCAATTAACTGGCAACATAAATATAACATCAACAGTGGGAATGAGCACAAAGCATAGGGGAGAAAAACCTTTAGTAATGACTAGCAATAACACCGAGGCGGCATACCACACCCCCCGTAGGTCCCCCTGGAATGATCTCTAACGGTCTTCAAATGGTAAAAGTCCCAAACATACAATATATAGAGTTTTGCAATTGTATGGTTCTGTGGGTAGCTTTTTAAAAAAAACGATTTGGATGGAAAAAGTTTGGTCCAAATCAGATGTAGGGTACTATATTTATTGAATATTATCTGAATCCTATACATTTAAATGGCCAATTTGTGTGGAACCAATTAGCTTAATTTCTCCAGATAAAATTACAATTCAACCAAACAATGTTTCAGGAATGTCAATCTTACCTGATTGTAACTTTTATTTTATTTTTTATTTCACCTTTATTTAACCAGGTAGGCTAGTTGAGAACAAGTTCTCATTTACAATTGCGACCTGGCCAAGATAAAGCAAAGCAGTGCGACACAAACAACAACACAGAGTTACACATGGAATAAACAAACATGCAGTCAATAATACAATAGAAAAAGACTATATACAGTGTGTGCAAATGAGGTAGGATAAGGGAGGTAAGGCAATAAATAGGCCATAACTACAGAAACAATCTGAGATGGTGGTTGTCGAAATCCTCTTTCCTTTTGTTTTTAGAGGTGGAACGACACATACAATGCTTATTAAAGGGATTATTTGAGTATATTATCTTTGCTCTTACGTGCTGCTGAGTCTCATTGTCGTGTTCCTCTATGCTGTCTGAGAGAAGGCAGGTCATCTGTTGCCATAGCTGCAGCAGCTCTGCCTTGTCAGCACCTTCTCCTTCCTTCAGCTGAATCAGCCTTCGCCACACCCTGGCCACCTAAACACACACATGCATATGTCCACCCTGTGCCACAACAATTAACATATATCCTCTTTCATTTAAAGGGCAACTACTATCTTTACAGACCTGTAAATAGTCCTTCTCCATATGGAAGATGTCTGCCAGTTTTCTGATCACTTCATAACATTTTGTTTTGTCTGAACTGTGTATGCAGAACAAGACACAGTTAAACACAATATTCCAAGAGCTAATCACAGGGGGGAAATTATTGATGTAGAAGAGGTATGAAGATTTCCATGGCTTACCTTTCATAAAGCTCAATGAGTTTCTGGTAGACTTTGGGTAGTTCCGCTTTAAAATCCGATTGGTCACTTTTCTCATACAGGTTTGCTAATCCCTAAAACAGCAACAATAACGGATCACATTTTAGTCAGCATGTTGACATAGTGATATGCCCCATAACACTGCTCTGGAATACTCTGTAAGACAGATGGATAATGTGTAGATAATGTGACTTTTGGGTAGAGCTGGGCGATATGGAATAAAAATCTGTGACGAGAGATTGCCTGAATTGATGTGATAATGATAAATAGAACGATACATTTATAACATTAATGTGCACCAAAGTCTTTCTTTTTTATTATCCTTTAATAAATCCTCTTAGATGTAAAGTCCCCTGTTTAGGGGACCTGCGTGGTTCTAGTACCAGTTCCGACCGACAGTTTTGCTTGTAGGACACCATAGATGGAAATGGCTTGTATTGAGCGGTAGCCCTGATTCTCAGACACAGGAGTATGTCTCTTTTGCCTGTGTCAAGAAGGATGTGAAATCTGACACCACATAAAGCTGGGATGTCCGTCTTACCATTTCATTATCTCTTCCGACTTTCCATCAACTCCTAGCTGAACTCTACAGCACAGCCACTAACATATGCCTGGAATCCTTACATCGTAGCGCAGCAGCAGCTATAGTTTTTTTGTGGCTGTAGCACATAAATAATTTATAGATTTTAAACAAGAAAAACACTGGCATAGACTGACAAAAGTAATATGTGATGAAAGGCGAGTTCCTAATGAGTTCAGGAAGCACTCCCTAGAGCCCTGTGAGAAGTTCACAGAGATGGGGGCAGACGTTTTGATCAAGAGAGACCTTTAGAAAATATGCACATTTTCTAACACTAAACATGTATGTATTTTACAGTTATAAGGAAGGTGAAATCTTATAGTTAGTAGTTTTATAATTTGAGTATACTATATTTATGAAGCATAAGTAATTTCAAGCCTTATTCATATAGTTTTGTTGAATAAGAAATGTATCATAAAATATTTAATATTTGTACTGTGTATTCGAGCTTGTTTTCTCAAAAGTGACTACAGCTCAGCAACTATTTTTACCAGAAAGGTGAGATTTCAACCCGAGTATGCAGCATTACTAGTTACTGTTTATGTTACTGACCCTCTCATGAAAAAGTATTACTTTTGGGGATTACGTAGATTACATTTAACAGGTTTTAAACTACTACCATTAATTTCAGTAACAATCACCCATATTAGCAAATGTATTTCACTTCAAACGTCACATTTCTCTGGTATAGATTACTTATCATAATGAACGATACCAGTGAAACGCCGGTTATAAGTGATTGTGTATGGTCCATGTCGATAATTTATGGTTTATCGTCACAGCTCTACTTTTGGGACACTCTTCACTTGATTGTCCAATATAGAAGCCTATGTCTAGCGAGGGCCTATATTAGTTCAGTTGATCTAGGTGTGATGTATCTCCAGTACCTGCCAGGCCAGCAGCTGCTCTGGCTCCAGCTCCAGAGCCTTCCTGTAGGCTGTCTGGGCCTGGTCTGGTTGCTCCAGCTCGCTCGCGGCCACACCAATGAACACCCAGGCATTGTAATTGTTCTTCTCTAGCTTCAGGGCAGCCTGGTGGGGGAATTTGGTTTGATTTGAGACAGAATACCTTTTTCAAAACAGAAAATCCTACATAATCACCCAGTTTCCCCTCACACTATTGGTGTGTGTAGAAAGAACATAGAGAAATGGGCAAGGGCTTACCTTGCAGTGTTTTAGCGCCTCTTTAAATTCCTTGTTCTTTATGGCATCTCTGGCATTTTTTAGAGACGATTTAACTTCTTTGTTTGACATTGTCTCTATAAATCCAAGTCAGTGAGATGCCAATTAAGATACCAGTCAAAGTTGTCACCAAAATTAAGCAATTGGGCTAAAATTAATAGCAACAGGAGTGGAGTAAAATTAACCAGCTAGCCCAGACATACAATACTTTCAGAAAGTATTCAAACTTTTTCCAAATGTTGTTACATTACAGCCTTATTCTAAAATTGATTAAATAAATAGAAATCCTCAGCAATCAACACACAATACCCCATAATGACAAAGCGAAAACAGTTTTTTGCAAATGTGTTAAAAATAAAGAACTGAAATAACTTATTTACATAAGTAGTCAGACCCTTTGCTATGAGACTTGAAATTGAGCTCAGGTGCATCCTGTTTCCATTGATCATTCTTGAGATGTTTCTACATCTTGATTGGAGTCCACCTGTTGTAAATTCAATTGATTGGACTTGAGTTAGAAAGGAACACACCTGTCTATATAAGGTCTCACAGTTGACAGTGCATGTCAGAGGAAAAACCAAGCCATGAGGATGAAGGAATTGGCCATAGATCGCCGAGAAAGGATTGTGTCGCGGCACAGATCTCGGGAAGGGTACCTAAACAGTTCTGCAGCATTGAATATCCCAAAGAACACAGTAGCCTCCATCATTCTTAAATGTAAGAAGTTTGGAACCACCAAGACTCTTCCTAGAGCTGGCTGCCCGGCCAAACTGAGCAATCGGTGAGAAGAGCCTTGGTCAAGCACCGATTGTCAGTGACCGAGCTCTATAGTTCCTCTGGAGATAGGAGAAACTTCGAGAAGAACAATCTCTGCAGCACTCCACCAATCAGGCCTTTATGGTAGAATGGCCAGATTGAAACCACTCCTCAGTAAAAGGCACATGACAGCCCGCTTGGAGTTTACCAAAAGGCACCTAAAGACTCTGACCATGAGAAACAAGATTCTCTGGTCTGATAACCAAGATTTAACACTTTGGCCTGAATGGCAAGTGTCATGTCTGGCGAAACCTAGCACCATCCCAATGGTGAAGCGTGGTGGCAGCATCATGCTGTGGGGATGTTTTTCAGCAGTAGGGACTGGGATACTAGTCAGGATTGAGGCAAAGATGAACAGCGCAAAGTACAGAGATCCTTCCTGAAAACCTGCTCTGGACCTTAAGACTGGGGCGAAGGTTCACCTTCCAACAGGACAACGACCCTAAACACACAGCCAAGACAATGCAGGAGTGGCTTGGGACAAGTCTTTGAATGTCCTTGTGTGGCCCAGCAAGAGCCCGGACTTGAACCCGATCAAACATCTCTGGAGAGACCTGAAAAATTGCTGTGCAGCAATGCTCCCATCCAACCTGCCAGTGCTCGAGAGGATCTGCAGAGAATGGAAGAACTCCCCAAATACAGGTGTGCCAAGCTTGTAGCGTCATACCCAAGAAGACTTGATGCTGTATTTGCTGCCAAAGGTGCTTCAAAGTACTGAGTAAAGGGTTTGAACACTTATGTAAATGTGATATTTTAGTTTGCAGAAATGTATAAACCTGTTTTTGCTTTGTCATGGTGTATAGATGGAGGTAAAAACGATTTACTGAATTTTATAAGGCAGTAACAATGTGGAAAGTCAAGGGGACTGAATACTTTCAGAAGGGACTCTACATACCCCATTCATAGACGCTAACTGCTTTAATGCATATTGACCATCTTCTGATCGGGGTACTTAAAAGCTCAGACAGTCAAAACATTTTATTTAACTAGGCAGGTCAGATAAGAACAAATTCTTATTTACAATGGACGGCCAAGAAGTGGGTAAACTACCATGTTCAGGGGCAGAACATTAACACGCATCGTTTGCAATGCGTTTTTTGGAACATACCTTTCATATCTGCGAGATAACAAAAGTTATATCACTACACTTTTTACAGGGTTAGTGTTACATCGCTTGTTAAAAGACCACCTGTACTAATTGGCTATCTAGGGTGCTCCAAACACCTGTGTATGCATAACTCGGGAAGTGTAGTTTCGTCAGCTCCGGTGGAGGCACCCATAGATATATGGTTCTGTACCAAACTGCAACACTAAGTGTTTTATTTGAAGGATTATTTATCGCTGAAAGATACGGCCATATGTTACGAAAGCGCTTTATTGACGTTTCTAAACGTTAGAACACAGCGTCGGTATTATAGTTAACACGAGCCAGTCGTGGGCGAAGGTAATCGCTGAAAACGAATTCCGCCCAGTCTCACAGCTAGCCCAGATAGCTTAGACACAGATGAAAGGGGAAACCTTAGTTATATATTCTTTGGCTTAGATCTCGTTGTTTGGGTTACCAGCTAGCAAACTGACTTGGCTAGCAAGATAGCTTGTCATCAACCTAACTACTAACGTTACCAAGTAGAGCTAGCAATAGCCTTATTAAAACTAGTTTGCACTACATCTAGCTACTGTAGTTATTAACTAAATCAAAATAGCTTTGGTAACGTTAGCTAACAGTACTGTTAGACGGTTGTTTACACTAGTTTTTAGGTAGCCTTAGCTTGCTTGGCTCGTTACCACAACACGTAAAGATGACCAGCAACAAAACATAAGCGTTAACTTTACCTGTAGCTTATCTAGATGTTTGTATTCAGTAATTAAAACTTATGTTATAGCTAATTCAGCAACGCCCAATCACAGGTCTTTACTAAAATGTGTTAACCAAGGAGTTTGCCCCGGAAGTGAACTCTTCAATTTCAAGTATTGATTTTTTTTAAATGTATTTTTAACTTTGAAATCGAAAGCCATGATTGTCTCAATTAAATAAAGCCTTTATATATATATATATATATATATATATATTTTTTTTTTTAAAAGGTGACATTAAAAAAAACATATTTTTCCGGGGAAATTTGATTCGGAAGTACAACAATGTGTACTTTCACTTGTGAAACTATTTAAATGCCCAATGAAGCCGTTTTTATATCAAATAACTTTTGCGTAACAATGACGTACCTTACTGTAATATAGTTTCAATAAAATGGGCAAAAATAACTTTAACAAAATATTTCTCAAACAAGTATTTGGCTAGGACTGGGAGTAACCTAACAGGCGTAAATGAAACTCCTCAATTCACTACCTTTACCACATTAACTGACGCATTCCATCCTATTTTATTGTGATTCAGATTAAATTATGGTAATTCAGAGACTAGAGTTGTGTAATAGTATAAAATATAAATGCAACAATTTAAACGATTTTACTATGTTACAGGTCATATATGGAAATCAGTCAATTTGTACCAAATAATTTGGCCCTAATCTATTTCATATGACTGGGCAGGGACGCAGCCATGGTGGGACTGGGAGGGCATAGGCCCACCCACTGGGAAGCCAGGCCCAGCCAATCAGAATTATTTATTTTCCCCCCACAAAAGGGCTTTATTACATAAATAGTTCTCAGTTTCATCAGCTGTCCGGGTGGCTGGTCTCTAGATGATCCTACGGATGAAGAAGCCGGATGTGTAGGTCCTGGGCTGGTGTGGTTACACAGGTCTGCGGTTGTGAGGCTGGTTGGACATACTGCTAAATTCTCAAAAATGACGTTGAAGGTGGCTTATGGTAGAGAAATTAACATTAAATTATCTGGCCACAGCTCTGGTGGATATTCCTGCAGCCAGCATGCCAATTGCACACTCCCTCAAAACTTGAGACATCTGTGGCATTGTGTTGTGACAAAACTGCACATTTTAGTGTCGCCTTTTATTGTCCCAAGCACAAGTTGCAGCTGTGTAATGATCATGCTATTTAATCAGCGTCTTGATACTGTATGCCACACCTGTCAAGTGGATAGATTATCTTGGAAAAGGAGAAATGCTCACTAACAGGGATGTGAACTAAATCTGAAAGAAATAAGCTTTTTGTGCGTATGGAACATTTCTGGGATCTTTTATTTCAGCTCATGAAACATGGGACCAACACTTTACATGTTGCATTTATATATTTTTTCAGTATAGTATCAGGTGTTTTTCTCTTTTCAAAGGGTAGCAGATAGTTTTACATCTTGACAGAATAAAACATGATTGCACAGAGCCCCTTAGGGGCCAGGATGGAGAAGAAAAGAAAACATTCTGGCTAATCCGTTACCACTTCTACATTTTGTTATCCATTCCCTCTGATTTTTGTATTGGTCCATGCTATCCGGGACACTTGGGACGTCCCTAACCCATTGCAGTTGAAATGTAAAATGGTTAAGGTAATGGTAATGGTTAAGTTTAGGGTAGTGAAATCCCAAGGGTCCTGGATAATACGGAAGGAGAAGATGGCGGATCGGGATAAAAAAGGAGAAAAGTGGAACATGTTTTGAGTGAATATGGAGGAGTGGATCACACAGAACTTTTGGAAGAGCTACTGTACAAGCGTGACGAGTGAGGAGGAATTAACTGCGGTGGCAGGTGCGGTGTAGACTGCCAAGTTTGAGCCTTGTCCAGATGATTACAAAGATGATTCTGGTGAGGTGGGAGTGAGATCTTTGGAGAATGGATCCTGAGAGCTTTTGTACTGAATCCATTACAGTGTTTTAGGTGTCAAGCTTATGGTCATGTGGCCGAAGTGCGCAAAAGGGAGATTCCTAGATGTGAGAAGTGTGCAGGAGGACATGAGACAAAATAATGTGTTGTATCGGTGGTGTGTGTGTAAAGTTGTGTGTGTAAACATGGTGGTGTGTGTAAACACGGTGGTGTGTGTGTAAAGTTGTGTGTGTAAACATAGCCGTGGGCAATACGGGTGCTCAAGGTGCTGCAGCAACCCCTGAATTTTTTTAAATATTTTTTTTCACACAAAAGTTGTGCACTGGACCTTTACTAGTCCTGTATTAGAGGACCTATATATCCCTCTGTAGTGCGGGCCAAAAAAAATATCACAGAGGATAGCTGTTGTGTTGGCAGCTGCAGAGTACTTGGGTGTTCAAGTATTTATTGTAGACGAGTTACAAGATGTTTTGAACGATAGTGTCCCGTTCTCCCAGGCTGCTGGCCTGGAGCAGGATCAGATAGGGCCAAAGTAGTGGAATAGTGGTGAGGTTTTACATAATGGGTGCAGGGTTTGTTGGTCTGGCAATTTTTCACAAAGTGTAATGAATTTATACTAGAGAATAGTAGGCTGATACACAGCCAATACAGTAGGTGGCAGCATGCACCTATAATATGTTTGCGGGCCGCCATAATACCGAAGAAAAAGAAGCGGCAAGATCAATTCGACACTCTCATTGACATCCATACAAAAACTATTGGTGAGCGCTTGCACTTCAAGAAGGCTTTACAAGTGGGATGCACTGTTGAGCGCTATGTCCCGAGGGGTTCGTGCTGATTGTACAGAGATTGTGACAGTCAAATGGCGTCCCTTGACAAGGCAAGAACAAGATGTACAGTACCAGTGAAAAGTTTGGACACACCTCCTCATTCCATGGGTTTTCTTTATTTACAATGTAAAATAATAGAGAATACATCAAAACTATGAAATAACACCTATGGAATCATGTAGTAACCAAAAAAGTGTTTAACAAATCAAAATATATTTTATATTTGAGATTCTTTAAAGTAGCCACACTTTTGACATTCTCTCAACCAGCTTCATGAGGTAGTCACCTGGAATGCATTTCTATTAACAGGTGTGCCTTGCTAAAAGTTAATTTGTGGAATTGCTTTCCTTCTTAATGCGTTTGAGCCAATCAGTTGTGTACCACCCTTTTACAAAAGATAGCCCTTATAAGTCAATAGTATAGCAAGAACAGCTCAAATAAGCAAAGAGAAACTACAGTCCATCATTACTTGAAGGTCAGTCAATCCAGAAAATGTCAAGAACTTTGAAAGTTTCTTCAAAAGCAGTCGCAAAAACTATCAAGCGCTATGATGAAACTGGCTCTCATGAAGACCTCCACAGGAAAGGAAGACCTATAGTTATATCTGCTGCAGAGGATAAGTTCATTAGAGTTATCAGCCTCAGAAATTGCAGCCCAAATCAAAATAAATATATTTTTTTGGTTACTACATGATTCCATGTGTTATTTCATAGTTTTGATGTCACTATTATTATACAATGTAGAGAATAGAAAAAATAAAGAAAAACCCTTGAATGAGTAGGTGTGTCCAACCTTTTGACTGGTACTGTATGGCGGCAGAAGTGCAGTATTATCATAATCATAAGGAGACTTATACTTGGAATATGGAGGAGAAATGGATGGAAAAAGATCGGCAGTGGAGGTCTAAGAGAGAGAGAGAGAGAGGGAGGGAGGGAGGAAGAAGGTGAGCTTCAGTTGGTTACTTGGCTTGCACCGAGTGTCAGGATAAAGATGAGTCTGTGACAGTAGGAGTGAAGTTTTTGGGAAAAAGTGGACCCTTGCCTTTTGGCTGATCCATTTGTTGATCCATTTGTGGTTTCAGGGTGGGTGAAAACAGAGTTGGGTGCTATGGAATCGGGGAGGGTAACCAGAAGTGGTCTTGTGATCATTGTTTGTGTTTCTAATGATCAGAGGGAGCAGGCGCTCTGTGTTAAACAAATGGGGTCGAGATGTGAATTGTTTTGCTCTCAAGAAAAGGGCGCCATTGAAAGCAGTGATTACTTGGGTAGTAAATGTGAAAGCTGACCAACTGAAGGGGAAGATTCCCTGTGTTTGTGATGCTCGTCGTTTGGTGCAACACAGACAGGGTGGTGTGAGTGGAGAAACAGAGTCATTGTCTGTTGTTTTGAATTTTGATTTTGAGTCTTTTCCCGACAAAGTGATGTTAGCATATAGAAGTTATCCTGTATGAGTTTTTGTGCCAAATACATTAAGATGTTACAGGTGTCAAGCTTATGGGCATGTGGCAGCAGTGTGTAGGAGGGCGGTTCCTAGGTGTGAGAAGTATGCAGAAGGGCATGAGACAAAGGAACGTGTAGCATTGGGGAAAGTAGTGGTATGTGTTAAATGGAGGGGTGCCCATGGGGCTGGGGATCAGAAATGTCTTGTGCGAGAGAGGTTTGAGGTTTCCAGGGTTAGAGTAGTGCAAACATTGTCATATGCTGAGGCAGTGAAGAAAGTAGAGGAAGATGGGTCAAGGGGGAGGGATCCTGAGAGTGGTGTGAGTAGTAGATATGTACCAGTACAGAGGGATAGGCCAACAAGTGATATGTTTCAGTAAGATTGGATTTTTAGCATTTATAGCAATGGTTATCAACCGTACTGCAGGGGTGGAACATAAGTTGCAGAAAATTGAGGTTGTGGTGGCAGCTGCAGAGAGGTATTTGTGTGTGCGAGACTTGACATCAGAAGAGTTACAGGGTGTGTTAAGTGGTGATGTCCTATCCTTTCAGGTTGTTGGCATGAGATAGGACTAAATAGGTTTAAATAGTGGAGTAGGGTGGTGTTTTTGTATGTATGTATGTGGGTGTAGTGTTAGACAGTAGGGTATTGTTTTATTAACAATCAATCAATAAAGAAAGTACATGGGGGAACACAAGTGTATGTATGTATGTATGTATGTATGTATGTATGTATGTATGTATGTATGTATGTATGTATGTATGTATGTATGTATGTATGTATGTATGTATACACTGCTCAAAAAAATAAAGGGAACACTTAAACAACACAATGTAACTCCAAGTCAATCACACTACTGTGAAATCAAACTGTCCACTTAGGAAGCAACACTGATTGACAATAAATTTCACATGCTGTTGTGCAAATGGAATAGACAAAAGGTGGAAATTATAGGCAATTAGCAAGACACCCCCAAAAAAGGAGTGATTCTGCAGGTGGTGACCACAGACAACTTCTCAGTTCCTATGCTTCCTGGCTGATGTTTTGGTCACTTTTGAATGCTGGCGGTGCTCTCACTCTAGTGGTAGCATGAGACGGAGTCTACAACCCACACAAGTGGCTCAGGTAGTGCAGTTCATCCAGGATGGCACATCAATGCGAGCTGTGGCAAAAAGGTTTGCTGTGTCTGTCAGCGTAGTGTCCAGAGCATGGAGGCGCTACCAGGAGACAGGCCAGTACATCAGGAGACGTGGAGGAGGCCGTAGGAGGGCAACAACCCAGCAGCAGGACCGCTACCTCCGCCTTTGAGCAAGGAGGTGCACTGCCAGAGCCCTGCAAAATGACCTCCAGCAGGCCACAAATGTGCATGTGTCAGCATATGGTCTCACAAGGGGTCTGAGGATCTCATCTCGGTACCTAATGGCAGTCAGGCTACCTCTGGCGAGCACATGGAGGGCTGTGCGGCCCCACAAAGAAATGCCACCCCACACCATGACTGACCCACCGCCAAACCGGTCATGCTGGAGGATGTTGCAGGCAGCAGAACGTTCTCCACGGCGTCTCCAGACTCTGTCACGTCTGTCACATGTGCTCATGTGCTCAGTGTGAACCTGCTTTCATCTGTGAAGAGCACAGGGCGCCAGTGGCAAATTTGCCAATCTTGGTGTTCTCTGGCAAATGCCAAACGTCATGCACGGTGCTGGGCTGTAAGCACAACCCCCACCTGTGGACGTCGGGCCCTCATACCACCCTCATGGAGTCTGTTTCTGACCGTTTGAGCAGACACATGCACATTTGTGGCCTGCTGGAGGTCATTTTGCAGTGCTCCTCCTGCTCAAAGGCGGAGGTAGCGGTCCTGCTGCTGGGTTGTTGCCCTCCTACGGCCTCCTCCACGTCTCCTGATGTACTGGCCTGTCTCCTGGTAGCGCCTCCATGCTCTGGACACTACGCTGACAGACACAGCAAACCTTTTTGCCACAGCTCGCATTGATGTGCCATCCTGGATGAACTGCACTACCTGAGCCACTTGTGTGGGTTGTAGACTCCGTCTCATGCTACCACTAGAGTGAGAGCACCGCCAGCATTCAAAAGTGACCAAAACATCAGCCAGGAAGCATAGGAACTGAGAAGTTGTCTGTGGTCACCACCTGCAGAATCACTCCTTTTTTGGGGGTGTCTTGCTAATTGCCTATAATTTCCACCTTTTGTCTATTCCATTTGCACAACAGCATGTGAAATTTATTGTCAATCAGTGTTGCTTCCTAAGTGGACAGTTTGATTTCATAGAAGTGTGATTGACTTGGAGTTACATTGTGTTGTTTAAGTGTTCCCTTTATTTTTTTGAGCAGTGTATATTGGGCTAGGGGGTACAATATCACATTACACAAGGACCTTAAGGGGCATACATACACTTATAATTCTAACAGCTTTTTTGTTAGAGTATTTAATTGTCTAAAAAATATCGTTCAATTTATTTTTGAAAGTTAAGAAAATGTGGTGTTTTGTAAATTTACATTTGTAAATATGAAATTTGGCCAAAAGAATAATGAAATGAATTATATAAAATAGTTTAAACTTATTTCTATTGTAGGTAAAGAATCCAAGCAGTACGTCTGTCCACAATAGTGTAAGATCTTCATAAATGTGTTCAATTATAAATCTACTGATGTCTTGCCACAGTTTCCTTACATTAATACAATGCCAAAAAAGATGCAACACCGTTTCTGGGTGGTCATTACAAAAGGGACCATTTGAGTTTTTCTTAAACTTCTTCATATAATGGTTGGCAGGATCATATTTATGAATAATTTTAAAGGAAACTATCTTAATTTTCTTAACAAATAGGTATGTATGTGGCAACATCCCAAAATTTTCCCAACAGGTATTATCAATAAAACCGTTCCAATAACGCATGACAAGGTTCGTATCGCTCTGTTGTTGAATGGACCAATAGAGAAACAAATCTTTCTACTGATGAGTCAACAGGGTTAATGGCAGGTAGGTTCTGAGGGTCAGGTCTTGACACGTTCCTGAATAATAAAGCAACACCTGAGGGAATGGCATCTAAAACAATTGCAAAATCTTTAGGTGTTACAGGGATCTTGTAAAGTGATACGAATTCCTTATAACCATGTAAAAAACCCTCTGCATTTACAAGTTGACTCACCAATAGGATATTATTTCGGAACCAATATTCTAAAAACAAGGAAGTATTTTTATACAATATATCCCGATTATTCCGTATATATGTGTTGAGAAAAATTATGCTTATAAATTAAGGTTTCACTGGAATTTTGTCAATATTCTAATTCCAAACCAACATGAAGTTAAGGCCACCAAAACTAGAGAAGACATGAGGCTTTTTGGAAGTACATACTGACCGTAACGGTAGTAATGACAATAGTTGATCAACGAAACTCCATTCTTTGATAAGTAACGAAAGTATTTTGATTATATTATGCTTGAAAAACTGGTTTATGGCTTCTTCCCTGTTTTAATGAGAATCGCCATATTCATCGTCTCACTGTAATATTCTGGTTCATACCACGCCCATCGTTTAGACTACATAGTGAAAGAGACTCGCTCCCTTCATAACTTTTGAACATTTGAGTTTCTTTACTATCTCTCCGTGCGCTCTTCTTGAGATGTTGGCTACCGTAAAGAACATTTCCGTAACCTACGACGGTGTAGGCAAAACCTTTAGCAGCGGCGACTTCATTTCGGGGCGAATAACGTTGGAATTAGGAAAAGATTGCAAAATAGATTATCTTTCCATAAAAGCGAAGGGTAAGTCAGAGGTCCGTTGGACAGAACATCATAATAACACAACTGTAACTTACCATTCCAAGGACAAGATGTTCAGCATTGAACAATTTATCATTCGAGAACAAAAAGGCCAAGGTAAGGCATCAAGCACAGCTTCCAGAGTTTTATATGGGACATTTATTTACGAAGTAACGTTATGCCTATTGTAGTGCAGTAGTAGCGTCGTTAGATAGATAGATAATGGTCGAACGACGCTACTACTGCACTACAAGGGGCATAACGTTGCTTCGTGTGTGTGTGTATATATATATATATATATATTAGTACCAGTCAAGTTTGGACACATTCATTCCAGGGTTTATCTTTATTTTTACTACTTTCTACATTGTAGAATAATAGTGAAGACATCAAAACTATGAAATAACACATGGAATCATGTAGTAACTAAAAGTGTTATAAAATATTTTGTTTATTTGAGATTCTTCAAAATAGCCACCCTTTTCCTTGATGACAGATTTGCACACTCTTGGCATTCTCTCAACCAGCTTCATGAGGTAGTCACCTGGAATGCATTTCAATTAACATGTGTGCCTTGTTAAGGTAATTTGTGGAATTTCTTTCCTTAATGTGTTTGAGCCAATCAGTTGTGTTGTGACAAGGTATGGGGTGTTTTTTTATTTGATTTATTTAACCTTTATTTAACTAGGCAAGTAAGTTAAGAACAAATTCCTATTTACAATGTCAGCCTACCAAAAGGCAAAATGAAAAAAAAAGGATTAGAACATTAGGTAAATATTTTTCAATATTACAGTTTTTTTTTGAAAGTCTTAACATTCTCTAAACTGTAAGTTAAATTGTCACAACTGTTTTATGGGGCTTCACAACTCTATTGCATGTCTGCAAAATGTAGTAACTCACCCAAAACATTGAATTCATGCTTCAAAACCTAGTTATTGTCATCGTGTGAGCTGTACTGGTCAAAATGTTTCGATGTTTTTCACCATGGCAGTCAACCCTGGAAATGTTTGTTTTTATACAGATTTCAGTTTGTTCAACTTTTTTGTTGACACTGACTGCTTACTGTACTGTACAAGAATGTCCGTTTTGTCTAGCTGAATGCTATTGTGTATTACTGAGCTTTTTAGATACCGATTTCAACAGTAGATAAAAGTTTACTGGGAAAAGTCAATACTGTAGTACACAGAAAAGGATATGCACATTTGTATGTATCCAGATTATTATTTTTTAGCATTAGATAGATAAACAGAGAATTCACATTTGTATGTCTATTTTTACATATTTCTTACATGTAAAGTCATATGTAGTGAACAGAGAATTTGCCACAAAATTACATCCATGCAGCAAAAAAAAAAAACAGCAGCAATGAAAAAAACTGTGGTAGTTCTGTAAAAAACAAATTGTACCTCCTCACAGTACGTAACATTGCAAGTTCCCATCTTCTTGGTGGACATCCTGTCGCTCTTGTTGGTCTGGCCAGAGATTTTCGTCAACATCACATCTGATGTTTTCCCTTGCGATACACCGGGGGAAAAATCTCCTTGCGTGGCGCAACCATCCCCTGCAATGATCGCCTGTGATGTCCTCACAAGCAGCATTCATGGCATCCACCTCCATGCTGAACAAAACCTCTTCTATCGGATTTAGGAATGAGGAGGATGGTGGAAGGAACTCCATTCTTGTCCTTTCATGCCCAGCAAACCATTCCCTGACAATTTATTTTGATTTTATTTATTTTACCTTTGTTTAACCAGGTAGGCAAGTTGAGAACAAGTTCTCATTTACAACTGCGACTTGGCCAAGAAAAAGCAAAGCAGTTCGACACATACAACAACACAGAGTAACACATGGAGTAAAACAAAAATAGAGTCAATAATACAGTACAAAAATAAGTCTATATACAATGTGAGCAAATGAGGTGAGATAAGGGAGGTAAAGGCAATAAAAAGGCCACGGTGGCGAAGTAAATACAATATAGCAATAAAAACACTGGAATTGTAGATTTGCAGTAGGTGAATGTGCAAGGTAGAAATACTGGGGTGCAAAATAAATAAATAAATACAGTAGGAGATGAGGTAATTGTTTGTCTATTTATAGATGGGCTATGTACAGGTGCAGTGATCTGTGAGCTGCTCTGATAGCTGGTGCTTAAAGCTGGTGAGGGAGATAAGTGTTTCCAGTTTCAGAGATTTTTGTAGTTCGTTCCAGTCATTGGCAGCAGAGAACTGGAAGGAGAGGCGGCCAAAAGAGGAATTGGCCCTGGGGGTGATCAGTGAAATACACCTGCTGGAGCGCGTGCTACGGGTGGGTGTTGCTATGGTGACTTGTGAGCTGAGATAAGGCGGGACTTTACCTAGCAGGGTCTTGTAGATGACCTGGAACCAGTGGGTTTGGCGACGAGTATGAAGCGAGGGGCAGCCAACGAGAGCGTACAGGTCAAAGTGGTGGGTAGTATATGGGGCTTTGGTGACAAAATGGATGGCACTGTGATAGACTGCATCCAATTTATTGAGTAGGGTTTTGGAGGCTATTTTGTAAATGACATCGCCGAAGTCGAGGATCGGTAAGATGGTCAGTTTTACGAGGGTATGTTTGGCAGCATGAGTGAAGGATGCTTTGTTGCAAAATAGGAAGCCAATTCTAGATTTAACTTTGGATTGGAGATGTTTGATGTGAGTCTGGAAGGAGAGTTTACAGTCTAACCAAACACCTAGGTATTTGTAGTTGTCCACATATTCTAAGTCAGAACCGTCCAGAGTAGTGATGCTGGGCGGGCGGGCAGGTGTTGGCAGCGATCGGTTGAAGAGCATGCATTTAGTTTTACTTGTATTTAAGAGCAGTTGGAGGCTATGGAAGGAGAGTTGTATGGCATTTAAGCTCGTCTGGAGGGTAGTTAACACAGTGTCCAAAGAATGGCCAGAAGTATACAGAATGGTGTCGTCTGCGTAGAGGTGAATCAGAGACTCACCAGCAGCAAGAGCGACATCATTGATGTATACAGAGAAAAGAGTTGGCCCAAGAATTGAACCCTGTGGCACCCCCATAGAGACTGCCAGAGGCCCAGACAACAGGCCCTCTGATTTGACACACTGAACTCTATCGGAAAAGTACTTGGTGAACCAGGCGGGGCAATCATTTGAGAAACCGAGGCTGTTGAGTGATGAGGATGTGGTGATTGACAGAGTCGAAAGCCTTGGCCAGGTCAATGAATACGGCTACACAGTATTGTTTCTTATTGATGGCGGTTAAGATATCGTTTAGGACCTTGAGCATGGCTGAGGTGCACCCATGACCAGCTCTGAAACCAGATTGCATAGCGGCGAAGGTACGGTGGGATTCGAAATGGTTGGTAATCTGTTTGTTAATTTGGCTTTCGAAGACCTTAGAAAGGCAGGGTAGGATATATGTAGGTATGTAGCAGTTTGGGTCAAGAGTGTCCCCCCCTTTGAAGAGGGGGATGATCGCTGCTGCTTTCCAATCTTTGGGAATCTCAGACGACACGAGAGGTTGAACAGGCTAGTAATAGGGGTTGGAACAATTTCGGCGGATAATTTTAGAAAGAAAGACTCCAGATTGTCTAGCCCAGCTGATTTTTAGGGGTCCAGATTTTGCAGCTCTTTCAGAACATCAGCTGACTGGATTTGGGAGAATGAGAAATTGGGAAGGCTTGGGCGAGTTGCTGTGGGGGGTGCAGTGCTGTTGACCGAGGTAGGGGTAGCCAGGTGGAAAGCATGGCCAGCCGTAGAAAAATGCTTATTGAAATTCTCAATTATAGTGGATTTATCGGTGGTGACAGAGTTTCCTATCCTCAGTGCAATGGGCAGCTGGGAGGAGGTGCTCTTATTCTCCATGGACTTTACAGTGTCCCAGAACTTTTTTGAGTTTGTGTTGCAGGAAGCAAATTTCTGCTTGAAAAAGCTAGCCTTTTCGAACTGCCTGTGTTTATTGGTTTCTAAGTTCCCTGAAAAGTTACATATCACGGAGGCTGTTCGATGCTAATGCAGAACGCCACAGGATGTTTTTGTGCTGGTTAAGGGCAGTCAGGTCTGGAGAGAACCAAGGGCTATATCTGTTCCTGGTTCTAAATTTCTTGTATGGGGCATGCTTATTTAAGATGGTGAGGAAGGCATTTTTAAAGAATAACCAGGCATCCTCTACTGACGGGATGAGGTCAATATCCTTTCAGGATACCCGGGCATGGTCGATTAGAAAGGCCTGCTCGCTGAAGTGTTTCAGGGAGCGTTTGACAGTGATGAGTGGAGGTCGTTTGACCGCTGACCCATTACGGATACAGGTAATGAGGCAGTGATCGCTGAGATCTTGGTTGAAAACAGCATAGGTGTATTTAGAGGGCAAGTTGGTTAGGATGATATCTATGAGGGTGCCCGTGTTTACGGCTTTGCGGTTGTACCTGGTAGGTTCATTGATCATTTGTGTGAGATTGAGGGCAACAAGCTTAGATTGTAGGATGGCCGTGGTGTTAAGCATGTCCCAGTTTAGGTCACCTAGCAGCACGATCTCTGAAGATAGATGGGGGGCAATCAGTTCACATATGGTGTCCAGAGCACAGCTGGGGGCAGAGGGTGGTCTATAGCAAGCGGCAACGGTAAGATACTTGTTTTTAGAGAGGTGGATTTTTAAAAGTAGAAGTGCAAATTGTTTGGGTACAGACCTGGATAGTAGGACAGAACTCTGCAGGTTTATCTCTGCAGTAGATTGCAACACCGTCCCCTTTGGCCGTTCTATCTTGTCTGAAAATGTTGTAGTTCGGGATGGAGATTTCAGAGTTTTTGGTGGTCTTCCTAAGCAAGGATTCAGACACGGCTAGGACATCCGGGTTGGCAGAGTGTGCTAAAGCAGTGACTAAAACAAACTTAGGGATGAGGCTTCTGATGTTAACATGCATGACACCAAGGCTTTTACGGTTACAGAAGTCAAGAAAAGAGAGCACCTGGAGAATAGGAGTGGAGCTAGGCACTGCAGGGCCTGGATTAACCTCTACATCGCCAGAGGAACAGAGGAGGAGTAGGATAAGGGTACGGCTAAAAGCTATGAGAATTGGTCGTTTAGGACGTCCGGAACAGAGAGTAAAAGGAGCAGGTTTCTGGGGGCGATAAAATAGATTCAAGGTATAATGTACAGACAAAGGTATTGTAGGATGTGAATACAGTGGAGGTAAACCTAGGTATTGAGTGATGATGAGAGAGATATTGTCTCTAGAAACATCATTGAAACCAGGTGATGTCATTGCATATCTGGGTGGTGGAACTGAAGAGTTGGATAAGGTATATTGAGCAGGGCTAGAGGTTCTACAGTTAAATAAGCCAATAAACACTAACCAGAACAGCAATGGACAAGGCATATTGACATTAAGGAGAGGCATGCTTAGCCGAGTGATCCTAAGGGTCCAGTGAGTAGTGAGGTTGGTTGGGGTCACGGCGATTCAGACAGCTAGCCGGGCCATGGGTAGCAAGCTAGCATAAGACGGAGGTCTGTTTTTAGCCACCTCGTGCGTTTTTGTCGGTAGATTAGTGGGGTTCCATGTGGTAGTGGGGACCAATCCATTTGGCAAAATAGTTATAGTTATAGTGGCCCAGGAAAATTGTCCGATAGACCTATTCAGCTAGCAGCCGATATACTCAAGACAGCTAACGAATAATGGGCCGCAGTTAGCAGATGGGCGTTCAGGTTACGTCGCGATGGAGGGGCCAGTTGAATAACTCCCTCGGGCAGATAACGTTGGTAGTCCAGTCATGAAGGCCCGGTGGTGCTCCGCATCGGCAGTAAAACGGGTCCGGGCTAGGTGATTGTAGACCAGGAGTGGCTGATGGAACTCTTCAGCTGGCTAGCTCCGGGATAATTGGTGTTTGCTCCGGGACCGACGTTAGCCAATAGTCACTCAGATAGCAGCTAGCTAGCTGCAAGATCCAGAGCTTGCGGTAGGAATCAGGGGGTATGGAGAGAAAATAGGTCCAATGTTGGTTTGGTGTAAGCTGACATTATCCCACACAATTACATAATTTGGCAAATCTGGTCTAATTTAACCTCTTTCGTGTTCTGGTATTAGGTCTCTGTAAAATGTATTTAGGAAGGACAGGAGAAGTTGTGTGTTATAGAATATTTGTCTTCACACCATTCTCAGAAATGGCAGCACACATTGTAATATTGCCCCCAATATTATGATCAATGTGGCTCGGTGTCCAATGAGATTGCGGCTACTCCTGCCTTTGGCCAGATTGAACCCAGCCTCGTCCACAAAAACAAGAATGTGGGTAATTTCATGTCCTTCCAGCTCCATAATTCTCTATATAGTAACACAGAAACAAAATATAAAGTTAGTTTTGCATAGCCTATTCTAGAATCAGACAGTTTATTAAAGTATAAATGTTTTCTGTTCTTATGGGCATCTACAACTTCAAGAAGTATATACAGGCATCATTGAAGTACAGAAACTCCCTGTACAATATACCATGTGCACGCCAATGGTTTACCTGGACATACTGCAACCGTAGCTCCTACACTCTGTCACTATTCCTCTCAAATGGCACCTTGTAGAGTTGTTTCATAGTCTATAGTGGAAATGCTGAGAGAATTGATATTTGTGAAGATATTGTTGTCATTTATGATTGCACTTTGGATCTCTTAGCCTGATCATTTATGATTGCACTTTGGATCTCTCTTAGCCTGATCATTTATGATTGCTCTTTGGATCTCTCTTAGCCTGATGGAATTTTTGGCTTTGACCATGTTGCAAATTTCTTGTTGTTGCTGATTGCTGAATACTGCTGCTCTGCCACCAGCATGAGGTCGTGGTGCAGTCCTATATATGACATGTCGAATTCACCAATAGATCACGTTACAGATAGTATATTCTATTCAAATTGTGCTGTATTACTTTATATTCCTCATACCTATCTTACGGTACATTGTGATTTTCAGACTTGCGTTTACCTTTACAATAGTTGCTGTATTGTTGTGAATGAAATGCTGTAACAAAAGTAAAGAACGAGTACATAGAGTGAGGGGGGAAAGTATTTGATCCCCTGCTGGTTTTGTACGCTTGCCCACTGACAAAGAAATGATCAGTCTATAATTTTAATGGTAGGTTTATTTGAACAGTGAGAGACAGAATAACAACAAAAAAATATTCAGAAAAACTCATGTCAAAAATGTTATACAGTAATCCCTCGTTTATCGCGGGGGTTACGTTCCGAAAATGACCCGCGATAAGTGAAATCCGCGAAATAGAAAACTTTTTTTTTTTTTACAATTAGCAACTATTACATGTATACAAATACAGTGACTCACGTGTAGGCCGTTTCGTCGACATTATGGGTTTAGGAGATGTTCGAAATTACAAGATAATTTGGCCAACTTAATGTAAATTTGCCAAGCTGTTTTATGTACGTACACATAACTGCACGAGACGACAAAATGATAGCACAATTCGTAGCATGTTTTGATACAAGAAGCGGGAGTGAGTTTTTAGCGAATCAGAATGCAGAGCACAATGCACCAAAAAAAAAAAAAAAATGCATTATGAAAATCCGCGAAATAGCGAATCCGCGATAAGTGAACCGCGAAGTGGCGAGGGATCACTGTATATTGATTTGCATTTTAATGAGGGAAATAAGTATTTGACCCCTCTGCAAAACATGACTTAGTACTTGGTGGCAAAACCCTTGTTGGCAATCAGAGGTCAGACGTTTCTTGTAGTTGGCCACCATTGCACACATCTCAGGAGGGATTTTGTCCCACTCCTCTTTGCAGATCTTCTCCAAGTCATTAAGGTTTCGAGGCTGACGTTTGGCAACTCGAACCTTCAGCTCCCTCCACAGATTTTCTATGGGATTAAGGTCTGGAGACTGGCTAGGCCACTCCAGGACCTCAATGTGCTTCTTCTTGAGCCACTCCTTTGTTGCCATGGCCGTGTGTTTTGGGTCATTGTCATGCTGAAATACCCATCCACGACCCATTTTCAATGCCCTGGCTGAGGGAAGGAGGTTCTCACACAAGATTTGACGGTACATGGCCCCGTCCATCGTCCCTTTGATGCGGTGAAGTTGTCCTGTCCCCTTAGCAGAAAAACACCCCCAAAGCATAATGTTTCCACCTCCATGTTTGACGGTGGGAATGGTGTTCTTGGGGTCGTAGGCAGCATTCCTCCTCCTCCAAACACGGCGAGTTGAGTTGATGCCAAAGAGCTCCATTTTGGTCTCATCTGACCATAACACTTTCACCCAGTTGTCCTCTGAATCATTCAGATGTTCATTGGCAATCTTCAGACGGGCATGTATATGTAATTTCTTGAGCAGGGGGACCTTGCGGGCGCTGCAGGATTTCAGTCCTTCACGGCGTAGTGTGTTAACAATTGTTTTCTTGGTGACTATGGTCCCAGCTGCCTTGAGATCATTGACAAGATCCTCCCGTGTAGTTCTGGGCTGATTCCTCACCGTTCTCATGATCATTGCAACTCCACGAGGTGAGATCTTGCATGGAGCCCCAGGCCGAGGGAGATTGACAGTTATTTTGCGTTTCTTCCATTTGCGAATAATTGCACCAACTGTTATCACCTTCTCACCAAGCTGCTTGGCGATGGTCTTGTTGCCCATTTCAGCCTTGTGTAGGTCTACAATCTTGTCCCTGACATCCTTGGAGAGCTCTTTGGTCTTGGCCATGGTGGAGAGTTTGGAATCTGATTGATTGATTGCTTCTGTGGACAAGTGTCTTTTATACAGGTAACAAACTAAGATTAGGAGCACTCCCTTTAAGAGTGTGCTCCTAATCTCTGCTCATTACCTGTATAAAAGACACCTGGGAGCCAGAAATCTTTCTGATTGAGAGGGGGTCAAATACTTATTTCCCTCATTACAATGCAAATAAATTTATAACATTTTTGACATGGGTTTTTCTGGATTTTTTTGTTGTTATTCTGTCTCTCACTGTTCAAATAAACCTACCATTAAAATTATAGACTGATCATTTCTTTGTCAGTGGGCAAGCGTACAAAATCAGCAGGGGATCAAATACTTTTCCCTCACTGTATTTACCTGTTTTCCCTTTGCACAATTGATGACACTGTGGATCTGTTTACAATAGGCTGTACACTCCAGCCAGCCTCTTCCAGGATGTACTTCAGACACCCGACAAGGCCAATATCCCTGTCATTGGCAGGAGAAAGTGACGCAGGTATAGAGGACACAGGGTGGGGTACCTTGTAAGGATGACACTGTGGATCTGTTTACAATAGGCTGTACACTCCAGCCAGCCTCTTCCATTGTAAGACCATGGTTTATGACATGGTCCACAATTGTGGCTCTGATTTCATCGGGGACTCTTATTCTTTGCCTTCTACCTCTTCCTCTATTATGTCTTCCCCTAACACCACCACCACGCATTCTTACACATCTTCTTATTTCTCTTCCATGAGCATTTAGCTGCTGTTCAGGGTGGTGATGTTCCTCCATGCTCAAAAATGGTATTGAATGTGCTGTGGGCAAGCTCCATATGTATGTATGTATGTATGTATATATGTATATGTATATATATGCTTCCAAACTTGATTGGTAAGATTGTGATTCCTATGTCACCTTGCAGTTAATTTGCTAATTTAGCAGACATCAAACATTCCATGTCATAGATATTTATGGAATATACATGTACACTACCGTTCAAAAGTTTGGGGTCACTTAGAAATGTCCTTGTTTGTGAAAGAAAAGCAAAACAAATGTGTCCATTTAAAATAACATCAAATTGATCAGAAATACAGTGTAGACATTGTTAATGTTGTAAATGACTATTGTAGCTGGAAACGGCAGATTTTTTTATGGAATATCTACATAGGCGTACAGAGGCCCATATCAGCAACCATCACCCCTGTGTTCCAATGGCACGTTGTGTTAGCTAATCCAAGTTGGTCATTTTAAAAGGCTAATTGATCTTTAGAAAACCCATTTGCAACTATGTTAGCATAGCTGAAAACTGTTGTGCTGATTTAAAGAAGCAATAAAACTGGCCTTTAGACTAATTGAGTATCTGGAGCATCAGTATTTGTGGGTTCGATTACAGGCTCAAAATGGCCAAAAACATAACTTTCTTCTGAAACTCGTCAGTCTATTCTTGTTCTGAGAAATGAAGGCTATTCCATGCGAGAAATTGCCAAGAAACTGAATATCTCGTACAACGCTGTGTACTACCACAGAACAGCGCAAATTGGCTCTAACCAGAATAGAAAGTGGGAGGCCCCGGTGCACAACTGAGCAAGAGGACAAGTACATTAGAGTGTCTAGTTTGAGAAACAGACCCCTCACAAGTCCTCAACTGGCAGCTTCATTAAATAGTACGCGCAAAACACCAGTCTCAACGTCAACAGTGAAGAGGCGACTCCGGGATGCTGGCCTTCTAGGCAGAGTTGCAAAGAGAAAGCCATATCTCAGACTGTCCAATAAAAAGAAAATATTAAGATGGGCAAAAGAACACAGACACTGGACAGAGGAACTCTGCCTAGAAGGCCAGCATCCCGAAGTCGCCTCTTCACTGTTGACGCTGAGACTGGTGTTTTGCGGGTACTATTTAATGAAGCTGACAGTTGTATTGGTGGCGAGAGAGCGTTCAGTAAGCCACAACTGAAACTATATGAGGTACACTATGTCCCAGGACAGGCTTTGCAGTCTTGCCATGCTGTCCATTGAAAGTCATCTAGCTAGAAAGCTGGACTTCAAAGACTTGATCAGTGACATTGCCAGCAGGAAGGCTCGGTGCTGGGCTCTTGGTGAGTAAGGCTGAGGAAGGGCCAGTGCTAACTGTTAAATGGCATGGCTATGGATATTGGATCACTACACACATGATGCCCACAGGCTGAGAACAAGATACAGTATATCTCAAAGTAATGGCTGAATTGCCATAAAATGTGTTGTGCACAATCAAGACCAAGTGGAAGAAACCTATTGATTTGGTGACCACTTGACCTTTCCTCTAGCGCCACCATCAGGCCTTTTCATTTCCATTTCCACTTTTACAGCTGCTTATTTTTGAGGTGGTATGTATACTTAGTTCAAAAATATGCTGCTGATTTAAAATGTTTTGTTTGTTATATCATTCTATAGATGATAATGTTCATTTATTTTAATTGAAGATGTTAATGTATATTTAAGGTATATTTATTTGAAGTTATTCATTAATGATAAGAGAATTTTCCATTCAAGAATTTTACCAGTAAAATCACATTTAGACTGTAAAAGACGGCCTTTAGCACATTTTTTATAGAAGGTATCAGTCTTGCATCAAATAGTGAATACCACTGTATGTAGAATGTTGCATGCATGTCGCACAGTGTTATATTTTCACAGCTCACTGTCAGTAATTATTGGACTACAAGAGTTGCAAGCCTGCAAAGATAGTGTTATTTAAAGATTTAAATGGGTCAATTGGGTTCTGGAGGTTGTGTGGTTACAGCAATTGCGCAGGGTTGGTGTGGCCTATGGTGGTGGGGCCTAATGTGATATCTTTTATGGGGTCAAAATCCCTGGTGGTTGTATGTGAAGGATGGCAGCTGCAGTATATATCTCAGATAGGGCGAAGTGAGGCCTAAGAGGGTTTTATAAATAAGCATCAACCAGTGGGTCTTGCGACAGGTATACAGAGAAACCCCATGACCTGTGTTTTGGAGGTGTTATAGAAGATGGCGCTGGAAGAAATGACAGCCGTTTTACGGGCGCCTACCCAATTCTGCTATTATGTGGGGTTTTTTCGCGTTATTTGTAACTTATTTTGTACATAATGTTTCTGCCACTTTCTTACGGCAAAAAAGAGCTTCTGGATATCACGACAGCGATCACTCACCTCAGATTAGACAAAGAGTTTTTTCCTCAACAAGCAGAACGCACAGGATGTACTTCAGACACCCGACAAGGCCAATATCCCTGTCATTGGCAGGAGAAAGTGACGCAGGTATAGAGGACACAGGGTGGGGTACCTTGTAAGGATGACACTGTGGATCTGTTTACAATAGGCTGTACACTCCAGCCAGCCTCTTCCATTGTAAGACCATGGTTTATGACATGGTCCACAATTGTGGCTCTGATTTCATCGGGGACTCTTATTCTTTGCCTTCTACCTCTTCCTCTATTATGTCTTCCCCTAACACCACCACCACGCATTCTTACACATCTTCTTATTTCTCTTCCATGAGCATTTAGCTGCTGTTCAGGGTGGTGATGTTCCTCCATGCTCAAAAATGGTATTGATTGTGCTGTGGGCGAGCTCCATATATATATATATATATGCTTCCAAACTTGATTGGTAAGATTGTGATTCATATGTCACCTTGCAGTTAGTTTGCCAATTTAGCAGACATTAAACATTCCATGTCATAGATATTTATGGAATATACATGTACACTACCGTTCAAAAGTTTGGGGTCACTTAGAAATGTCCTTGTTTTTGAAAGAAAAGCAAAACATTTTTGGTCCATTTTTAAAATAACAAAATTGATCAGAAATACAGTGTAGACATTGTTAATGTTGTAAATGACTACTGTAGCTGGAAACGGCTGATTTTTAATTGAATCCGCCGACGGCGAGTGGGAAATCTGCTTTTACCGTCAATATTATTTGCCAACGTACAATCATTGGACAGTAAATGAGAAGAGGTACGATCACGAATATCCTACCAACGGGACATCAAAAACTGTTATGTTTCAGCCGAATTGTGGCTGAATGACGACATGGATAACATTCAGCTGGCGGGATATATGCTGCACCGGCTAGATAGAACAGCACACTCCGGTAAAACGAGAGAGGGGGGGGGGGGGGTCGGTCTGTGTATATTTGTAAACAACAGCTGGTGCACGAAATCAAAGGAAGTCTCTAGATTTTGCTCGCCTGAAGTAGAGTATATCATCATCAGCTGTAGACCACACTATTTGCCAAGAGAGTTTTCATCTATATTTTTCGTGGCTGTTTATTTACCACCACAGACGGATGCTGGCACTAAGACCGCACTCTGTCAGCCGTATAAGGAAATAAGCAAACATGAAAACGCCCACCCAAAGGTGGCACTCCTAGTGGCCGGGGACTTTAACTTTTTAGGGATAGGGGGCAGCATTTTCACTTTGGATGAATAGCATGCCCAGAGTGAACTGCCTCCTACTCTGTCCCAGATTCTAATATATGCATATTATTATTACTATTGGATAGAAAACACTCTGACGTTTCTAGAACTGTTTGAATGATGTCTGTGAGTATAACAGAACTCATATGGCAGGCGAAAACCTGAGAAAAATCCAACCAGGAAGTGGGATATCTGAGGTTGGTCGATTTTCAACTCATCGCCTATTGAATTCCCAGTGGGATATGGATCTGTTTGCACTTCCGACGGCTTCCACTAGATGTCAACAGTCTGTAGAACCTTGAATGAAGCTTCTACTGTGATGTGGAGCTGAATAAGAAGGGAATGAGTCAGTGGTCTGGCAGAGAGCCAGGTCCTGGTCACGCGCATTCCACATGATATCGACTTGCGTTCCATTACTTCTATAGACACAAAGGAATTCTCCGGTTGGAACGTTATTGAATATTTATGATAACAACATCCTAAAGATTGATTCTATACTTAATTTGACAAGTTTATTCAACCTGTAATATAACTTTTTGAAGTTTTTGTCCGACGTTCACCTGGACCTGCACGAGCGTTTGGATATGTGTACTAAACGTGCTAACAAAAGTAGCTACTTGGACATAAATAATGGACATTATCGAACAAAACAACAATTTATTGTGGAACTAGGATTCCTGGGAGTGCATTCTGATGAAGATCATCAAAGGTAAGGGAATATTTATAATGTAATTTCGTATTTCTGTTGACTCCAACTTGGCGGAGAAATGTTGTTTCTATCTGAGCGCCGTCTCAGATTATTGCATGGTTTGCTTTTTCCGTAAAGTTTTTTGAAATCTGACACAGTGGTTGCATTAAGAACAAGTGTATCTTTAATTCTATGTAAAACATGTATTTTTCATCAAAGTTTATGATGAGTATTTCTGTTATTTGATGTGGCTCTGCAATTTCTCCGGATATTTTGGAGGCATTTCTGAACATGGCGCCAATGTAAACTGAGATTTTTGGATATAAATATGCACATTATCGAACAAAATATACATGTATTGTGTAACATGATGTCCTATGAGTGTCATCTGATGAAGATCATCAAAGGTTAGTGATTCATTTCATCTCTATTTCTGCTTTTTGTGGCTCCTATCTTTGGCTGGGAAAATGGCTGTGTGTTTTTTGGACTTGGCGGTGATCTAGCATCATCATATGTTGTGTTTTTGCTGTAAAGCATTTTTTTAATTCTGACACGATGGGTAGATTAACAAGATGTTTATCTTTCATTTGCTGTATTGGACTTGTTAATGTGTGAAAGTTACATATTTCAGAAAAATATTTTTGTATTTCCCGCGCTGCCTTTTCAGCGGATTGTTGTCGAGGGGTTCCGCTAGCGGAACGTGTGTCCTAGAAACTGAAATCAATCGTAGCTAAATTCTATCAGCATGTTAAATGTGCAACCAGAGGGAAAAAAACTCTAGACCACCTTTACACCACACACAGAGACACATACAAAGCTCTCCCTCGCCCCCCATTTGGCAAATCTGACCATAATTCCATCCTCCTGATTCCTGCTTACAAGCAAAAATTAAAGCAGGAAGCACCAGTGACTCAGTCAATTAAAAAGTGGTCGGATGACGCAGATGCTAAGCTACAGGACTGTTTTGCTAGAACAGACTGGAATATGTTCCGGGACCCCAGTGGCAAACATCACAAATGCTCCTTTTGTTCGATAATGTCCTTCTTTATGTCCCAAAAATGTCCATTTATTTGGCGCGTTTGATTCAAAAATACACCGGTTTCAACTCGCCCAACATGCCTACAAAGTATCTAATAAGTTACCTGTAAACTTGGTCCAAACATTTCAAACAACGTTCCTAATCCAACCTCTGGTACCCTAAAACGTAAAGAATCGATACAATTTAAAACGGAATAAACTGTTTCTAATACCGGATAAAAACAACGTGTAGCGCGCTCGAGTTCACGTGCACCAAAAAAGTGAAGTCCACCTGGAGTGCCACTTACAATGATTAGGACTACTTCTTAATTTCTCAAAAGAAAAACATCGAACAATTTCTAGACTGTTGATATCTAGTGGAAGCCATAGGAACTGCAACCAGGTTCCTAATAATAAGGGTATCCCATAGAAAACCATTGGAAAATCCTATGACCTCAATTTTTTCCCCTGGATGGTTTGTCCTCGGGGTTTCGCCTGCCAAATCAGTTCTGTTATACTCACAGACATTATTTTAACATTTTTAGAAACTTTAGAGTTTTCTATCCAAATCTAATTATATGCATATCCTAGCTTCCCGTGCCTGAGTAACAGGCAGTTTACATTGGGCACACTTTTCATCCGGACGTGAAAATACTGCCCCCTACCCAAGTTAATTGGATTTTTAAGAATTATCTTTGAAAGACATGGTCCTGAAAAGGGACGTCTCTTTTTTTGCTGAGTTATTTATATATATATATATACAGTTGAAGTCGGCATTTTACATACTCTCAGGTTGGAGTTCAAACACTCCACAAATTTCTTCTTAACAAACTATAGTTTTGGCAAGTCGGTTAGCACATCTACTTTGCATGACACAAGTCATTTTTCCAACAATTGTTTACAGACATATTATTTCACTTATAATTCACTGTATCACAATTCCAGTGGGTCAGAAGTTTACATACACTAAGTTGACTGTGCCTTTAAACAGCTTGGAAAATTCCAGAGAATGATGTCATGGCTTTAGAAGCTTCTGATAGGCTAATTGATATCATTTGAGTCAATTGGAGGTGTAGCTGTGGATGTATTTCAAGGCCTACCTTCAAACTCAGTGCCTCTTTGCTTGACATCCTGGGAAAATCAAAAGAAATCAGCCAAGACCTCAGAAAAATAACTGTAGACCTCCACAAGTCTGGTTCATCCTTGGGAGCAATTTCAAAGGCCTGAAGGTACCATGTTCATCTGTACAAACAATAGTACGCAAGTATAAACACCATGGGACCACGCAGCCGTCATACCTCTCAGGAAGGAGACGTGTTCTGTCTCCTAGAGATGAACATACTTTGGTGCGAAATGTGCAAATCAATCCCAGAACAACAGCAAACAACCTTGCGAAGATGCTGGAGGAAACAAGTACAAAAGTATCTATATCCACAGTAAAACGAGTCCTATATCGACATAACCTGAAAGGCCGCTCAGCACGGAAGAAGCAACTGCCCCAAAACCGCCATAAAAAAGCTAGACTACGGTTTGCAACTGCACATGGACACAAATATCATACTTTTTGGAGAAACGCCCTCCGGTCTGATGAAACAAAAATAGAACTGTTTGGCCATCATGACCATCGTTATGTTTGGGGGAAAAGGGGGAGGCTTGAAATCCAGAGAACACCATCCCAACTGTGAAGCACGGGGTAGGCAGCATTATGTTGTGGGGGTGCTTTGCTGCAGGAGGGACGGGTGCACTTCACAAAATAGATGACATCATGAGGAAAGGAAATTATGTGGATATATTGAAGCAACATCTCAAGACATCAGTCAAGAAGTTAAATCTTTGTCGCAAATGGGTCTTCCAAATGGACAATGACCCAAAGCATACTTCCAAAGTTGTGGCAAAATGGCTTAAGGACAACAAAGTCAAGGTATTGGTGGTAGGGAGTTTATGATCAATTTGTTGTTCTTAATGGTTAATATTGTTCTAAATTATATTTTTTGCTCTTATTAAAGTACCGTTTGCTCATTTATTTGTTCATTAACGTAATATGGTCTCATCTACTGTAACATGGATCTCATTACCGAAATGCATCAGTGATAAAATATTCCTAGAATAATATTACAGAATTCAAAATATCTACTCTTTATATTTGTGTTCTTTTAAAATATTAATAATAATTTAAAACATAAATAATAATAAAAGACAACCAGGTTATGAACATGCCAGACGTTACGGTAATTAGATAACTGATTAAAATTGAAATATACTTAATCGTATTCTCACTTTTTTAATGAAATATTGTAATAATTCTCCTTTATCAAAGGTATCTTTTAAAAAATATATATTTTAGAAATTTTCACCTTTCTATGTTTATTTTCTAACTTTACAAGTGTTACGGTAATGAGATTTCTTTACCGTAACTGTGTAAAAAAAATGTGTAATGTGTAAAAAGTCATTGAATCTTAACAATTTAAGATGATTAATTTAACACAGACAATAATTTGAGATGGTATCTTATCCATTACAAAATAAAATGTTTGTCTTTTCAAAAATGTACCAAGAGTAATACCAAGTTGTGAGAATCCCCCATACACACGCACACTCACTGTGGCAACTTTATCAAATACCTAGAAAAAGGTCCATATTTTAGGACATATTTTTTAACTCTTGTAACATAAACGTAACTTGTTGTTTTTCAGATTGTAATGTCGTGGCTCCTGGAACTCACGTTTACCCATTCACAATTCAGATCCCTCAGCAGTAAGTGCCCTGCAAACACACCTGGTGGGCTAATATTTACATCTCTTAGACACTTGATCATGAAGCACAATCAAATAATTAGAGTAGTTAGCTATCTTGTTAACATCAGCAAGGTAATCCTGAGTTGTTTTCAGAATGTTTACAATGGTTAACTTTCTAAGTACTTGTGCTTTATGATTGATTGTCTTACATGCTGATTCAATCATTGCACCCACACTGCTCGTGCGCATCGGCGAGCGTCTGCGGCGCCAGGCGCTAAAATCAAAATTGGTTTTATTTGTGACACTCAACATGCTGCAAGTCCGGCCTCTCCCATCTCCTCATTGGTTTTTAGGAGCATATACCCACGTGGGTGATTGAAAGACGATCCGTTGGTTGTAGTAATGCACCGTAAAGTTGGTTGCCAACCGTCACATTAAGTTCAAAGAAGAAAAAGAAGCGTGAAGGAAGGAGGAGAGATGAGAAACAAGTTTGTTTCACTGTTTTATCTGTGGATTGTCAGAGTAGTAGACTTTGCATTTCAGGTAAAATAACAACCCAATGTTTATTTCCCAGGACAAATTAGCTAGCAACAGTAAGCTAGGTAGCTAAATTGCCATAAATGTTTAATACTGTTTGACCTGTCCCCAAATTAATATAATTGGTTCCGAGTTTGTTTTGATATTTCAACCTGCGTGTCCTCATCGCTTCTGGTGTGGGTGAACAAAATCAACGTGTGCGTCCGGTTTGGTCAGCATGTTAGCATACTTATATGATACACTGAATGAGAAGAAATGAATAATTTAGTCTACATTTACACAGGCAGCCCAATTAGGATCTTTTGCCCAATTATTGGCAAAATATCTGATCTGATTGGTTAAAAGACCAATTAGTGATAAAAGATCAGAAATGAGCTGCCTGGCTAAACACAGCCATATTAAGTCAATAATATAATCAATATATTGCAGATAGTACATGTATATGCAGGCAACTGCCAACATAAAGGAAATGCCAACGTAACGTGTCTTAATGACGTTGGGTCACCATGGGCCGCCAGAACAGCTTCAATGCGCCATTGGCATAGATTATGTTTCTGGAACTGGGATGTGGGATGTGAAACCATTCTTCCACGAGAAATTCCATAACTTGGTGCTTTGTTAATGGTGGTGGAAAACACTGTCTCAGGCGCCGCTCCAGAATCTCTCATAAGAGTTCAATTGGGTTGAGATCTGGTGACTGACACATACTTTAAACCCCCTATGCTCCTTTGAGACCCCTCTTTCAAAGTTACTGAGACCAAAATATTGGGCAACTGGGCATTTTTATGCATGACCCTAAGCATGATGGGATGTTAATTGCTTAATTAACTTAGGTACCGCATTCAGGAACCACATTCAATATTTTTTGTATCCCTCATTTAGACGTGTGTTTCCTTTTATTTTGGCAGTTACCTGTAAAGAGCCTAATTACATATAGGGCAATCCTAGTCTAGGGCTGAAATGAACGCTCAATGGAGATTCTCCTATTAATAAGCTTATTTTGTGTCCTGGAAACCGGCCCATAATGTCTTTGTCTTGATGTATATGTAACTAAAGAGCTACTGTAGCCTAGTTACAGGTCTAGCACCATATACCAATCGGAGACATTTAGTTGCCATTTTACAATTATGACAGTTCACTTGTTTATTTATGGCCCTAATCTGTAGTTACCAAATGGCTTCTACATACTACACCATAAAATATCAACTTTATGTAGAATGTTGACTATGATCTCTCACCATTCTTAGTCTCTGTTTTGTAATTTAAAAAAATAAAATAATACTGATATTCCTTGTTCATAGAGCAATGCCATCATCCTTTAAAGGCGCCTGGGGGAAAATCCTGTATACGTTAGAGGCCAAGTTGAGCAGATCAATGAGGATATCCAGCAAAGCCAGGGCTGAGTTCCCCTTTGTCTCCAAGGCAGACCTGGGCAGCATCCCTGAGCTGATGGTACAGAAACAAACACACACACACACACACATGCTCCCTGTTGACACAATGAGTACTACTGTGTGAGCCTATCCCGATACTAATGTAGTACTGCCAATGCTGTTCTTAAATGTTTTATCCTCCTGATTGTGGTTGTATGGTGGTAGTGTTGTGTGTAGCACAAGTGTCTCTGTTCCTTTTCAGATACCTCAGCATGGAACCAAGGTTAAAAATATGAAGTTTTTCACCTCAGGAAAAGTGGGAATGGACATTCACATAGAGAGAATGGGCTACTACTTAGGTAAGAAAACCAACAGGACTAATGAGAGCTTGGGACATAGTAATGCACCTCTGGTATATAGCCTTTCATACCATACCAATGTTTATCACTGTTGCTTAAGAACATTTTACTGTCCTTAGAAAATATAAGGCATGGAAACATGTAAGCGTGAAGGGAGGGTGTTGTCAGTATTCCAATCTTGAAGGATATGCTTTTCAGATGATTGCATTTTATTCTTTGTCATGCATACACAAACAATACAGCTGAATATTGTCAGTTGCATTGTTGACTTTAGTGGTTAAAGTGGAATTGACAGCATTTTAATTACTTTGCAGATATGAAACAGACATTCATATCAGTCAAAAATATCAAATTCACAGTAAAAAAACGGAGTTATATTTGACTAATAATGTCATGACGTATAGTAAGGCATTGTTGGCAGAATAGAGGGATGCAGTTCAATGCATGATTAATATGGTGGTAGTCTCTATGGGGGTACCACAGGGTTCAATTCTCGGGCCGACTATTTTCTCTGTATATATCAACGATGTCGCTCTTGCTGCGGGTGATTCTCTGATCCACCTTTACGCAGACGACACCATTCTATATACATCTGGCCCTTCTTTTGACACTGTGTTAACTAACCTCCAAACGAGCTTCAATGCCATACAGCACTCCTTCTGTGGCCTCCAACTGCTCTTAAATGCTAGTAAAACCAAATGCATGCTTTTCAACCGTTCGCTGCCCGCACCCGCCCACCCAACTAGCATCACTACTCTGGACGGCTCTGACTTAGAATATGTGGACAACTATAAATACCTAGGTGTCTGGCTAGACTGTAAACTCTTCTTCCAGACTCATAATAAACATCTCCATTCCAAAATTAAATCTAGAATCGGCTTCCTATTTCGCAACAAAGCCTCCTTCACTCACGCCGCCAAACATACCCTCGTAAAAACTGACTATCCTACCAATCCTCGACTTCGGAGATGTCATTTACAAAATAGCTTCCAATACTCTACTCAGCAAACTGGATGCAGTCTATCACAGCGCCATCCGTTTTGTCACCAAAGCCCCTTATACCACCCACCACTGCGACCTGTATGCTCTAGTCGGCTGGCCCTCGCTACATATTCGTCGCCAGACCCATGACCTGGCTCCAGGTCATCTATAAGTCTATGCTAGGTAAAGCTTTGCCTTATCTCAGCTCACTGGTCATGATAACAACACCCACCCTTAGCACGCGCTCCAGCAGGTATATCTCACTGGTCATCCCCAAAGCCTTTGGCCGCCTTTCCTTCCAGTTCTCTGCTGCCAATGACTGGAATGAATTGCAAAAATTGCTGAAGCTGAAGTCTTATATTTCCCTCACTAACTATACAACATCAGCTATCTGAGCAGCCAATCGATCGTTGCAGCTGTTATATAGCCCATCTGTAAATAGCCCACCCAATCTACCTACCTCATCCCCATACTGTTTTTATTTACTTTTCTGCTCTTTTGCACACCAGTATTTCTACTTGCACATCATCATCTGCACATCTATCACTCCAGTGTTAATTTGCTAAATTGTAATTACTTCGCTACTACGGCCTATTTATTGCCTTACCTCCTCACGCCATTTGCACACACTGTATATAGACTTTATTTTTGTACAAAAAAAATTCCTATTGTGTTATTGACTGTACGCTTGTTTATTCCATGTGTAACTCTGTGTTGTTGTTTGTAAAATAAGAATTTGTTCTTAACTGACTTGCCTAGTTAAATAAAATAAAAACGCTGTCAGTTCCACTCTGAGTAATTCATAAATACAAGTGTTATTCATACATGTCGGAATGAGAAAAAAGCACAAGTTGAGGTTTCACGCAAATCATGCACAGACATGGTAGATTTGCTCAAGCATTTGAATTATTATAATTTATCTCATATTAGGGTTTGACCTTAGCACTGAGTATCATGAATCCAGAACAACATTGCTACCATAAATATACCCCCCCTCCCTTTGCAGGTGAAGACCTAAAGGTTGTGGTGTCCATTGAGAATAGCTCGTCTCGTGAGATCAAGCCCAAGTACACCCTGTACCAGAAGGACAGCTTCTTTGCGAGGGGAAAGAGGAGGGTGTCCACTAAAGACATCCTGAAAGAGCTGGGAGAGCCCATCCCGCCATCTGGGAAACTGAAAGTCACTAAAGTCCTTAAAATCCCACAACACATTGTTCCATCCATCTTCACCTGCAGTAATATTAAATGCGAGTACAGGCTGAAGGTGTGTGTCTCTGTGTCTCTCTGTTTGGGTGTGTGTGTGAACTGTTAAACCATGTATTCAGTGTCTATCCAAAGCCACTACTACAATGTGCTTTGACCCTTTATTTACTAAGATACAGAAAAAAGACACCGAGAACCTGTTCTGGGCTTACAACATGCTGTAGTGGGCTTTGTTGCTGCAACAGGAATGATCTGGTGAAACACCTCCCTTTTTATTTTCTCATTGTTTACCAAGGGAGTCATCAGACTTTTGAAATGATTAGAGACCCAGTTTTACAACTTCTGAAATCATGTGGGTTGTTATCATTGATAAAAATGTAGAGCAAAGACTAGAGGCTGGTTACTTTTTAACCACAAACGTTCTCTAAGTATAACTTGCTGTTGGCCAAACCGTTTTCTTATTGAGTCGACGTTATGCAATTGGTAAATCGTTATACTGTTTGACAAAGTGTCACTGATCGATTTATACGAGTCATTTTTTCTAACTCAAATGGAAAAGTTTTTTTTTTTAAACAATTTGCACTTGAAATATGAGTTTGAATATACGTTAAATCCAATAATCAAGGGTAGCAGGTAGCCTACTGGTTAAGAGCGTTGGGCGTAAATGACTAAAATATAAATGTAATCATTTACCTTTTAATTCTAGCTTGCATACTGTGCTTTGTCGTAGGCCTATAGCCTAACTATTGCATTCCCTTTGATTCCAATATCCTTGTTTACATCATAGATCGTCCTGGATGTTCCCTACGCCAGAGACCCAGAAATCAAATTGCCACTGGTCATCCTCCCTGCAACTCAAACGTCTGGACTGCAGCCGCCACCTTACTCTGACTTTGGTTTTGACTCGTTCGGGAACGCAAACCAACCCGGATGGAACAGCACACCACAATTTCCGACAGCCCCAGGAGCCTATCCACCAACGGCCCCAGGAGCCTATCCACCAACGGCCCCAGGAGCCTATCCACCAACGGCCCCAGGAGCTTTTGCGCCTCCCCCAGCCTACGGAATGTACCCATCCCTGTCTGATTTTGGTGGTAAATCCGAGTGGGAGAAAAGATGAGGGTAAATGATAACAAATGAATGCATTGTATATGATAATGTGCAGTTTTCTATCTCTGTAGACGTCCGTTTATACTTCCATACTTCTCTGTTGTTGATGTTTCTTGTCATTGACATGACAACGTGTGTAACTTCAATATCTTTGTGGAAATACCTACTATGAATAATGAAATGGAACAAAGCTCTGCTTAAGTGTGCCTTGTATAAGTTGTCTAAATATGAATACTGCTGTTAAGAATGTAACAATGAATGTTCTATTTTCATGGTGGTGCTGATAATCAAATTTAAAAAAATATATTTTTTTTAAATATATATATATATATGATAATAGTAAAAATTGCTATTTCCAAATAAGTACAAGGAAATAAAAAGCAGGGACGTCCACGACGATAATAGGCCACTTGTCCATTTTTTTTATGATGAGATACATAAAACCAGGAACACCTTATCAACTAAATACCACACCATATGCAAAACATAAACTTCATATAGGACTTTTTATTTTATGGAGAAGAATCACAGAGTTATGCTGTCACAAGTATTGGAAAATTAATCAGACGTGACTCAGATGTGATGTTTAATGATGACATTGCAAATATTGTGGGCGTAGTCCTACTTATTGTCCTCGCCTATTGTAAATATAGACCTCCTCCCTTACTATGTTATATTAAAGACAGTTGTGAACCCTACCAACACTTGTTTTTCTTTCTGTGTTGGCTACGCTTCATTTCGTGGACCAGAATGACAATCCAAATCTTTACCATCAAATATGATGGGCAAAATGTATTTTCAAGGGGAGATACTATCACAGGGAGAATTATTTTGGTAGTTTCAGCTGAAACAAAGATTAAATGTCTTTCTATCAAGGCTAAATGAAAAGCTAATGTTTCGTGGGAGGAAGATTATGGACAATACCTGGACGAAACATACCGTGCCAAATATGAATATTTTTCAATTGAGCAGTGTGTACTGCAGGAAGGGAATGGTAAAGTATCAAAACTTATTTTCTTTATGTATGCATTGCTTATCAGCCATCATAAAGATGAGTAAGACATTTTAGGGAACAGGTAGTAAAGGGGAAATCTGCAGTTCAAACAATAAAAAATAAATGCTGTTTGAGTAAAGTTGAGGGAAGGCTGGGGTGGAGAAATGTAGGCTAACGACACTGAAATTCATAGAGCTCTGAACGCAAGAACTGATCATCCATGATATCAAACTTAGTTTTAACCAGGGGCGCAACTTTCACTGGGGACGGGGGGGACATGTCCCCCCAAGTTTTAACATTGGAATGTGATCCAAACGAGGCAACGGTGTGCTTTAGGACCATGCGGACACCTCCCAGTGGTCGGTTAGGCTATTTGGAGTGTTTATCCGACTGGATTTAAAAAATACATATGTGTAGGTAAATGTTAAGAATAACAGTTACACGTAGTGGAGTTACATTTAGTCATTTCCATATTTATTCAACATTTACCAAATTTTTGGGCAACATTTTAACTGGCTGGCTTTGACTGTAGTAATGTGTATGGCAAAACCTTAATGAGGAGTATTTTGTATGCTGTTAAAGGACTAAATGTTATGAATGGAATGTATTATTATTTCTTTAGTGCTGTACAAACGGATCCCTTAGTTTACCAATGCCTGAGATATAGTACTGAGTATGTCCCCCCCACTTCTAAAACCTAAGTTGCGCCCCTGGTTTTAACCATGTTTTGAGGCTATGCTTATAGTGTTTACAATTTTAAAAAATACAAACAATGGAGTACTGGTGGGGTGCACGTTTATAGTTTACATTTAATCACTCAATTTATGTACAATTTATAGTTTATTATAGTTAGCATTATAGTTATCGCCCTATGCGTGGATGGCCCTTGAACTTTACAATTAAAAAAAAAAGTTATGCAGCTCATGCTCTTCCAATTTTGAGTGAACACTCATGATTTCAAAGCCCATAGGTGTTGATTTTAGGTCTGGACCGGCCTTGATTTCAACATTCATAGACATTGATTATTAGTCCAGTCCGAACTGGCCTTGATTTGACCCAAACATTGACGTCTATGATTGGTTCAGATTTGGTCCGGTCCGGACCAATGGTTCAGAAATATGAGGCACAGACTGTACAACATGTCATTGATTAGACTAGGGTTTAAAAAAGGTGAGTAGCCTAAAGGGAGCAATGTGAAGGGAGGGGGAGGGAGCAGAAAAAGTGCGTAAGTTTTTTCTGAAAGTTTTTTTTGTGTTAAGAAACACATGCACATAACATTATAAGGTTGTTTAATGCACAGGATAGGTGTTCTGGGGGAGTGTGAAGGGCCGGTTCAATCAGGTCACGCAAAGTCCCAAAATGGATGTACCAATCGCAGAATGCCAATAATCAGCCCAGTTACCTTTGATAACAGATGTTGGGAGAGACTACATGGTCAACATTGTTCAGTGTATGTAAATTCTATTTCCATTTCCCCATACTCTCAGGCACCAATGTTCTGACTACAGGAAGACGTGCATCCTTTCTCCTTCCAAATTCCTGACGAGTAAGTATTCAACTTTTTAATGTTGTGAATGTAACCGATGTGAAATGGCTAGCTAGTTAGTGGTGCACATTAGTAGTTTTCAATCGGTGACGTCACCCAATTGGTGAAGCCACCCACTGAGACCTTGAAGTAGTTGTTACCCTTTCTCCGCAAGGGACCCGGCTTTTGTAGAGCAATAGGTAACGTTACTTCATGGGTGATAGTTGTCGACGTGTTCAGATGGTCCCTGGTTTCTAGCTGAGGTTGGGGCAAGGACAGGTACACTTTGGTGATTTGACCCAGATCACTCAGGTGGGCTCTGCCCAGCTGCGGGGTTGCTGTGGAAAATGGGGGGGGGTTCAAAGGGGGATGAAATGGCAAGCTAATTACCAGTGTGCGCTAGTTAGCAGTCCGCTGCGGATTTTGTGGGTTATAGTAGTTTATGTGAGGGTCTCTGTTTCGAATCAAGATTGGGGCAAGCAGAGAGATGGAAGCAACATTGTTACATGAACATTACTTTGATGCAATATGAATTTAATTTGTGAGTTTTACCAAAGAAGCAACTGCTGATGTCAGATTCAAATAGGCCTACTCTGATTTTGGAAGGCTAACCATGCAAGACTAGGCACCACTCATATGCATGATATACATCTACATAAACAAATCATAGCAGTGCAGGAACATAGTATTAAGTAAACCAGAGATATTAGCTTCAGAAAGAGTATATGAGATAAATACAATAGTAATTAACTGGCTATTTCTTTTAAATCATGGTTATGGATAGGAATTGGACATTTTGTTTTAATTTCACTAGACAAATGTGATGGATTCGTGGTCCTACGATGTTATCCTGTCTTCCTCAGGGACATGCCCTCCTCTTTCCAGGGTAAATGTGGTCAAATCCTCTACTCATTAGAGGCTAAGTTGACCAGGTCAATGAGGTTTGACACCAAAGCCAAGACTGATTTCACCTTTGTCTCAAAGGCAGACCGGTCTATGATCCCATATCTAATGGTAAGGACCAGTATTTGGCTATATTGTCACTACTAGGGCCCAGAGTTGAGTTATCACACATTCCTGCCTGTCACATGTTTGTGTTACAACTGACATTGATCAAGTCAAGCGATAACTTCCTGGTCACATGGTCTGGAAAAACTCCTGGCCCTGTCTTTATTTATTAGGATCCCCATCAGTTGTTGCTCACGCAGCAGCTACTCTTCCTGGTGTACACTCAAAACATAAAACATGAAATAATACAGAACATGAATGGACAACAACAGCTCAAGGACCGAACTACATACATTTAAAACAAGAATAATATAAGTAAAAAGTAATTATTGACAAAATATTTTGAAAAGCAGAAGGACTTATACTCTAGGCCTACCTACAGTATCAGCAGTCAATTCCATACATCAAATACTTACAGATCAGCGTACAGTGCATTCGGAAAGTATTCAGACCGTTTGACTTTTTCCACATTTTGTTATGCTACAGCCTTATTCTAAAATTGATTAAATAGTTTTTTCCCCCTCATCAATCTACACTCGATATCCCATAATGACAAATCAAAAGCAGGTTTTTAGAGATTTTTGCTAATTTATAATAAATAAAAACTTGAAATATGACATTTACATACAGTGGCAAGAAAAAGTATGTGATCCCTTTGGAAATACCTGTATTTCTGCATACCTGGATTTCTATCTTTAGGTTACAGCGGGCTGTCATGTGCCTTTTACTGAGGAGTGGCTTCCGTCTGGCCACTCTATCATAAAGGCCTGGAGAGATGCAGAGATAGTTTCCCTTCTGGAAGGTTCTCCCATCTCCACAGAGAAACTCTAGAGCTCTGTCAGAGTGACCATCGGGTTCTTGGTCACCTCCCTGACCAAGGCTCTTCTTGCTCAGTAAGCCGGGCGGACAGCTCTAGGAAGGGTCTTAGTGGTTCCAAACTTCTTCCATTTAAGAATGATGGAGGCCATTGTGTTCTTGGGGATCTTCAATGCTGCATAAATGTTTTGGTACCCTTCCCCCAGATCTGTGCCTCGACACAATCCTGTCTCGGAGCTCTATCGACAATTCCTTCAACCTTGGTTTTTGCTCTGACATGCACTGTCAACTGTGGGACCTTATATAGTCAGGTGTGTACCTCTAATTGAATTTACCACAGGTGGACTGCAATCAAGTTGTAGAAACATGATTAATGGAAACAGAGTGCACCTGAGCTCAATCTTGAGTCTCATAGCAAAGGGTCTGAATACTTATGTAAATAATGTATTTATGTTTTTTTATATATATATATATATATATATATATATATATATATATATATATATATATATATATATATATATGCAAACATTTCAAAAACTGTTTTCACTTTGTCGTTATGGGGTATTTTGTGTAGATTGCTGAAAAGTAAATTTTAGAATGAGGCTGTAACGTAAACAAAAAATGGAAAAAGTAAAGGGGTCTGAATACTTTCCGAAGGCACTGTACATATACAAACAAGTTATTTAGGTCAGACAGGGGAAACACATTCTATAACACATTCCTTTTTGTCACTAAAGAAATCCTCGTTCTTGCTCCCCAAACTGACATGGATCCAGATATAACTTGTGTATCACATTTTTCAGAAACCTCAGCATGGGACCAAGGATAAGGATGTTATGTTCTTTGCATCTGGAAAAATCTCTGTGAGCATTCACACTGAGAGGCAGGGATACCAGCAAGGTAATGATTAATATTGGGCTGTAGATAAAACAAACTTTACCACCTGTCTCAAATAAACTGGTGTGAAAAATACTCAAGTCGGATCTCTGCTAACCAAATAGGTTTAGTTTTTGAGAAGGACTGTGTCGTACCCATCCAGCAGCACTTCCCACTCCGCCGCATCATATACTGGACCTGAACCATTATACACATCCATCCTCATTCAGGTTTTAAATATATTTTTACAGGAGAGGCTCTGAAAGTCAGGGCAATTATTGTCAACAACTCAACTCGCCCAGTGACCCCAAAATACTACCTGTACGAAAAGCAGTGTTTCTACGCCCAGAAGAAGAGGAAAGTCCACACTCACAACATCTTGAAAGAGAAGGGCGATCGGGTCCCTGCTGGCACTCGGCAGACGGTGACCCAAGTTTTGACCATCCCTCCACAACTCCCTGCCACCATCTTCAACTGTCCTATACTCAAATTGGAGTACCGATTGAAGGTAGCTACCTACATACTATGTGATAGGATGAATCTTAACTGCAGAGCTCCAGACACCAAATGAACAACTATGTTTTATGTTTCCAATTATTCAAACAAACCTTTTGTAACACTTGTTGTGTTTCTATTCTTTCAGGTCGTTCTTGATGTTAAACTGGCCATAGACCCTGAGATCAAGCTACCTATCATTGTTCTTACTGCAACTCAAACTCTTGGACAGGAACCCCCACCTTACTCCAGTTTGGGTTTTGAGTCACAAGTCCCAACTGCGTCTGAGCTACCACCCCCCTACGAAATGTTTGCTTCCTCGTCAAATTTCTATAGAAAATTGTAGAGGCATGGAGATTCTCAATTGGGCAAAAGTCTGTCCTCTCCTCAACTCCTCCGTCCTCCTCTCTTCCGTGACCCGGAGACCGATAAGTGGTCGCCATATATGGGAGAGGGTCAATTAGTTAATAAAGGAACAGAGGAGTTTGCTCCTCTCCTTGATAGCCTCCTCTGGCCAAGGATATTGAGGTGTATCCTACCAGAGTACTACATGGAAGAGTTTTGAAATGCGCCACACCCCCTTTGAATCAGTTGTTGTGTTGTCAGAGGAGAAAAGCATGTACCTTTAAATACAATATGCTACCTATCATTTTATCTATAAAACACCCATCTAGTACCGGGTCGGACCCCCCTTTGCCTTCAGAACAGCCTGAATGGATGCACCGTATCAGCAACAATGTTTAAATACTCTGTCGCGTTGAACCGTTGCTCATTTGGTATCAAGGGCCCTAACGTGCCAGGAAAACATTTCCAACAACAGTACACCACAGCCATGGATCCATGGACTCAAGCTGGACTCATGCTCCTTAAGCCAAATCCTGAATCTGCCATCAGCATGACGCAACAGGAACTGGGATTCGTCGGACCAGGAAATGTTTTTCCAGTCCTCAATTGTCCAGTGTTGGTGATCGTGTGCCCAGGCTTTTTGTTTTTAGTTGATAGGAGTGGAATCCGGTGTGGTTGTCTGCTGCAATAGCCCATCCGTGGCGATCCGGCGAGTTGTGTGTGCCGAGATGCCGTTCTGCACACCCTGTTGTGCTGCGCCGTTATATGCCTGTTTGTGGCCCATCTGTTAGCTTGCATGATTCCTGCCATTCTCCTTCGATCTCTCTCATCAACGAGCTGTTTTCACCCACAGGACTGCAGCTGACTGGATGTTTTTTGTTTGTCGCACCATTGTTGGTAAACCCTAGACACTGTCGTGTGGAAAAAGCCCAGGAGGGTGGCCATTTCTTTGATACTGGATCCGGCACGCCTCGCACCGATGTTGATACCACGCTCAAAATCGCTTACGTCACTCGTTTTGCCCATTCTAATGATCGAAACAGTAACTGAATGCCTCGATGCCTGTCTGCCTGCTTTATATAGCAAGCCACAGTCCCGTAACCCACTGTCTATAGGAGCGATCTATTTTTGTGAATGGGGTGGTGTACTTAATAAACTGGCCAGTGAGTGTATGTATTAAAAGTCTAATTTCATACCAGCGTATTTGTTTTCAAGTTTCCTCTCCTTGCCTCCTCTGCCTCGATTACCTTTGACCTTTTTCAAAAAGAAGGGAAGAGAGGAAAGAGGAGATGACGTGAGGAATTGAGCAAATTCTATTGATATTCTCCTGGATAAAGGAAGATGAAGGGTGAAGAATTTCAGAAGAATTAGAATTGATTGTATTGTATTGTCTAACCATTTCCTCCTTCACTTTTATTGGTATTTTTTTGTATGCATTTTTGTGTGCATGCATGACTGTAAATTGCTTTGGATGACAGCTTCTGCTAAATGGCCTATTATATTATTATTATTATTATTATTTAGCATTTATATTTATTGCTAATTTACCTGCCTTGATTTGAAATGTGTGCATGTTGCCTTAGAAAAGCTTTGAGAACTAATAAAAAGCACTATAGAAATAAAATATAATTTATTACTATTTACAATGATCAGCAGTGTCGTGTCTTTGGCTATGCCAGATTAATTGCTATGACATGCTATTCTATAAAATAATTTCTCCGTAATTAATATTACCTGATTGAACTAATCATGTAAATGTTAATTAACTAGAGAGGGACACCACGAAATAATATTTATAGAGCTGTTATGTGATTTGTGATTCCAGACAATATTTCCGATTTATTAAATGTTTTACAGCGAAAACAAAATGTAGCGTTATATTAGCATAGCCACAATAGCCAGAAACACTTGGGCGCCGACGACCAGTTCACATGCACGACAGATATTAGAAATAGCATCATAAAATGTTTCTTACTTTTGGTGAACTTCCGTCAGAATGTTGGACAAGGTGTCCTTTGTCCAGAACAGTCGTTGTTTGGATCTGGAACGGCAAATTTCCCTCTTCATTTAGCATGGGCACTTGCCAAGTGCTACGGATCTCTCCAACGTCAACAAAGTCAGAGAACGGAACACGGCAAAACTCCCGAAAAAATTTAAATAATCTGATTAAACTATATTGAAAAAACATACTTTACGATGATATGGTCACATGTATCAAATAAAATCTAAGACGGAGATGTTAGTCGTCCATAACGAGAGCAAAACAGAAGGCAAATCCATGTCCTCTTTCGCGCGCTCCAGAAACAGGAAGTGGACGGTCACGTCAAACAAAGAGCTTTAATTCCACCTCAGACCAAGATAAACACGAAATTTTTTCTCTCACCGCCTCTTGACAACCAGGGGAAGGTGTATGAAGTGTATGTAGACTCTTACGTATCATGCCCATGTATAGGCAGGAAGTTGAACAGAGCATCAATTTCTGACATTCCACTTCCTGGTCAGGAAGTGTGCTGCAGAATGACTTCTGTTTCACTCAGAGAAATAATTCAAACGGTTTTAGAAACTAGAGAGTGTTTTCTATCCAATAGTAATAATAATATGCATATTGTACGAGCAAGAATTGAGTACGAGGCCGTTTGAAATGGGCACGATTTAACTGGCTACTCAATACTGCCCCTTGCAGTCATAACAGGTTTTAAGTACCACCGCATATGTTCAGTTGGTCGGATTACCAGAATATAGTTCATTTCCCCCCACTTCCGATGTTCCCAGAATCTCTATGTTAACCAAGGGGTTTTCTTATGTCACATCAGTTATAGTAGGGAGAGGGAAAAGGGGGGAAAGAGGTATTTATGACTGTCATAAACCTACCCCTAGGCCAACGTCATGACAGCAGTATCCCCAAACAGTACAGAAAAGGTAGGATTAGCCAACTGAAGACTCGTGTGCAAAGACAATGATTTAATTTATGGAAAACAAATGTGCAGGATAAAGTATAGGCTACACAGAGATCAGGGGGAAAAGGCTACATCGCATACAAATCAGGGATATTTGAGGGAAATTTCTGTATATCAATGTAGCCTCATCGAGAACCAGGCTTCGGAAAGCCTGGTGACGTCAATTGCAGAAAGTAGCCAAAAAGTGGTGGAAATTAAAACCTGAATGAGGTTGGATGTGTATGCATGCTGGTTCAGGTCTTATATGGATTGGGTGTAATAGGAAGTGCTGCTGGATGGGTACAAAACAGTCCCCCTCGAGCCAAGACTGGGGCGAGCAGAGAGATAGAAGCAACATTGTTACATGAGCATTACTTGGATGCAATATGAATTTAATTTGTTAGTTTTATCACAGAAACAATTGCTGATGTCAGATTTAAACAGGTTTACTCTGATTTTGGAAGGCTAACCATGCATTTGTACCAGCATGTCTCTTGCAACTAGAGGCAAAAAAACTCTAGATCACCTCTACTCTACACACAGAGACGCATACAAAACTCTCTCTCGCCCACATTTGGCAAATCTGACCATAACTCCATACTCTTAATTCCAGTTTACAAGCAAAAACAGGATTTACCAGTGATGTGCTCAATACAGAAGTGGTTTGATTCCTATGAAACGGACGCTAAGCTACGGGACTGTTGTTGACACAGATTGGAATATGTTTCAGGATTCATCTGAAGGCATTGAGGAGTTTACCACATCAGTTACCGGCTTCATTAATAAATGACTATCTCCCTGTAGAATTCACATGAAGGACATACTGCTTTCCCAGCAAAAGGCCCAAATCCCCACCATTTGCGTGAAGAGAAGACAAAGAAAAAGAGGATGGAGGTCGGGCTGCCTTCTGAGAATTCGTAGGTGATCGAATAAACCCCCACAGCCTTCCATTCTACTAGCTAACATGCAATCATTGGAAAATAAAATTGACGACTTACGAGGAATATTAAACTACCAACGGGACATTAAAAACTAATATCTTATTGTGGCTGAACGACGACATTATCAACATACAGCTGGCTGGTTATACGCTGTATCGGCAGGATAGAACAGCGGCGTCTGGTAAGACAAGGGGGGCAGACTATGTATATTTGTAAATAACAGCTGGTGCATGATATCTAAGAAAGTCTTGAGGTTTTGCTCGCCTGAGGAAGAGTATATCATGATAAACTGTAGACCACACTATCTACCGAGAGAGTTTTCTCTGTATTTTTCGTAGCTGTCTACATACCACAACAGACTGATGCTGGCACTAAGACCGCACTCAATGAGCTGTCTTCCGCCATAAGCAAACAGGAAAACGCTCATCCATAGGTGGCACTCCTAGTGGCCGGGGACTTTAATGCAGGGAAACTTACATTTGTTTTACCAAATTTCGATCAGCATGTTAAATATGCAACCAGAGGGAAAAAACTCTAGACCACCTTTACTCCACACACAGAGACGCGTGCAAAGCTCTCCCCCGTCCTCCATTTGGCAAATCTGACCATAATTCTATCCTCCTGATTCCTGCTTACAAGCAAAAATGACTCAATGGTCAATAAAAAAGTGGTCAGATGAAGCAAATGCTAAGTTACAGGACTGTTTTGCTAGCACAGACTGGAATATGTTCCGGGATTCTTTCGATGACATTGAGGAGTACACCACATCAGTCATTGGCTTCATCAATAAATGCATCGCTCTCCACAGCTAATGTGAGTAAGACCTTTGAACAGGTCAACATTCACAAGGCCGCAGGGCCAGATGGATTACCAGGGCGTGTACTGCGAGCATGTGCTGACCAACTGGCAAGTGTCTTCACTGACATTTTCAACCTCTCCCTGTCTGAGTCTGTAATACCAACATGTTTCAAGCAGACTACCATAGTCCCTGTGTCCAAGAACACTAAGGTAACCTGCCAAATTGACTACTGACCCGTAGCACTCATATCTGTAGCCATGAAGTGCTATGAAAGGCTGGTCATGGCTCACATCATCACCATTATCCCAGAAACCCGAGACCCTCTCCAATTTGCATACCGCCCAAACAGATCCACAGATGATGCAATCTCTATTGTACTCCACACTGCCCTTTTCCACCTGTACAAAAGGAACACCTATGTGAGAATGCTATTCATTGACTACAGCTCAGTGTTCAACACCATAGTGCCCTCAAAACTCATCACTAAGCTAAGGACCCTGGGACTAAACACCTCCCTCTGCTCCTGGATCCTGGACTTTCTGACGGGCCGCCCCCAGGTGGTAAGGGTAGGTAACAACACACCTGCCACATTGATCCTTAACACTGTGCTCAGTCCCCTCCTGTACTTCCCTGTTCACTCATGACTGCACAGCCAGGCACGACTCCAACACCATCATTAAGTTTGCCGATGACACAACAGTGGTAGGCCTGATCACCAACAATGACGAGACAGCCTACAGGGAGGGAGTCAGAGACCTGGCTGTGATGTGCCAGGACAACAACCTCTCCCTCAATGTGATCAAGACAAATGAGATGATTGTGGACTAAAGGTAAAGGAGGACCGAGCACACCCCCATTCTCATCGACAGGGCTGTAGTGGAGCAGGTTGAGAGCTTAAAGTTCCTTGGTGTCCACATTGGTGGACAACAACAAACTAACATGGTCCAAGCACACCAAGACAGTCGTGAAGAGGGCATGACCAAACCTATTCCCCCTCAGAAGACTGAAGAGATTTGGCATGGGTCCTCAGATCCTCAAAAGGTTCTACAGCTGCACCATCGAGAGCATCCTGACTTATTGCATCACTGCCTGGTATGGCAACTGCTCGGCCTCCGACCGCAAACCACTACAGAGGGTAGTGCGTACGGCCAAGTACATCACTGGGGCCAAGCTTCCTGCCATCCAGGCCCACTATACAAGGCGGTGTCAGAGGAAGTACCTAAAAATTGTCAAAGACTCCAGCCAACCTAGTCATAGACTGTTCTCAAGTCTAGGTCCAAGAGGCTTCTTAACAGCTTCTACCCCCATGCCATAAGACTCCTGAACATCTAATCAAATGGCTAACCAGACTATTTGCATTTCTCGCCCCCCCCCCCCCCCCCCCCCCCATTGTTTACGCTGCTGCTACTCTCTGTTATTATCTATGCATAGTCACTTTAATAACTCTACTTACATGTACATATTACCTCAATTACCTCGACTAACCGGTGCCCCCACACATTGACTCTGTACCGGTACCCCCTGTATGTACTCTTGCTATTGTTATTTTACTGCTTCTTTACTTGTTCTTTTTATTTCTTATTCATATTTTTTAAACTGCATTGTTGGTTAGGGGCTTGTAAGTAAGCATTTCACGGTAAGTTCTACCTACACCTGTTGTATTCAGCGCATGTGACAAATATCTTTTTTAATGATTTGATATGTAGGCATGAAATGCTTTGAAAGGCTGGTCATGGCTCACATCAACACCATCATCCCAGACACCCTGGACCCACTCTAATTTGCATACCGCCCCAACAGAGCCATTGATGACACAATCTCTATTGCACTCCACTCTGCCCTTTCTCACACCTACGTGAGAATGCTGTTCATTGACCACAGCTCAGTGTTCAACACCATAGTGCCCTCCAAGCTCATCACTAAACTAAGGGTCCTGGGATTAAACACCTCGCTCTGCAACTGGATCGTGGACATTATGATGGGCCGCCCCCAGGTGGTGAGGTTAGGCAACAACACATCCACAACGCTGACCCTCGACACACGGGCCCCTCAGGGGTGCATGTTTAGCCCCCGCCTGTACTCCCTGTTCACCAATAACTGCGTGGCCGCACACGACACCAACACTATCACTATCATCTCTTTCTCCCCTCTCTCCCCAGATGAAATCTCGCGTCTTGTGACGGCCGGCCGCCCAACAACCTGCCCGCTTGACCCTATCCCCTCCTCTCTTCTCCAGACCATTTCCGGAGACCTTCTCCCTTACCTCACCTCGCTCATCAACTCATCCTTGACCGCTGGCTACGTCCCTTCCGTCTTCAAGAGAGCGAGAGTTGCACCCCTTCTGAAAAAACCTACACTCGATCCCTCCGATGTCAACAACTACAGACCAGTATCCCTTCTTTCTTTTCTCTCCAAAACTCTTGAACGTGCCGTCCTTGGCCAGCTCTCCTGCTATCTCTCTCAGAATGACCTTCTTGATCCAAATCAGTCAGGTTTCAAGACTAGTCATTCAACTGAGACTGCTCTTCTCTGTGTCACGGAGGCGCTCCGCACTGCTAAAGCTAACTCTCTCTCCTCTGCTCTCATCCTTCTAGACCTATCGGCTGCCTTTGATACTGTGAACCATCAGATCCTCCTCTCCACCCTCTCCGAGTTGGTCATCTCCGGCGCGGCCCATGCTTGGATTGCGTCCTACCTGACAGGTCGCTCCTACCAGGTGGCGTGGCGAGAATCTGTCTCCGCACCACGTGCTCTCACCACTGGTGTCCCCCAGGGCTCTGTTCTAGGCCCTCTCCTATTCTCGCTATACACCAAGTCACTTGGCTCTGTCATAACCTCACATGGTCTCTCCTATCATTGCTATGCAGACGACACACAATTAATCTTCTCCTTTCCCCCTTCTGATAACCAGGTGGCGAATCGCATCTCTGCATGTCTGGCAGACATATCAGTGTGGATGACGGATCACCACCTCAAGCTGAACCTCGGCAAGACGGAGCTGCTCTTCCTCCCGGGGAAGGACTTCCCGTTCCATGATCTCGCCATCACGGTTGACAACTCCATTGTGTCCTCCTCCCAGAGCGCTAAGAACCTTGGCGTGATCCTGGACAACACCCTGTCGTTCTCAACTAACATCAAGGCGGTAGCCCGTTCCTGTAGGTTCATGCTCTACAACATTCGCAGAGTACGACCCTGCCTCACACAGGAAGCGGCGCAGGTCCTAATCCAGGCACTTGTCATCTCCCGTCTGGATTACTGCAACTCGCTGTTGGCTGGGCTCCCTGCCTGTGCCATTAAACCCCTTCAACTCATCCAGAACGCCGCAACCCGTCTGGTGTTCAACCTTCCCAAGTTCTCTCACGTCACCCCGCTCCTCCGCTCTCTCCACTGGCTTCCAGTTGAAGCTCGCATCCGCTACAAGACCATGGTGCTTGCCTACGGAGCTGTGAGGGGAACGGCACCTCCGTACCTTCAGGCTCTGATCAGGCCCTACACCCAAACAAGGGCACTGCGTTCATCCACCTCTGGCCTGCTCGCCTCCCTACCTCTGAGGAAGTACAGTTCCCGCTCAGCCCAGTCAAAACTGTTCGCTGCTCTGGCACCCCAATGGTGGAACAAACTCCCTCACGACGCCAGGTCAGCGGAGTCAATCACCACCTTCCGGAGACACCTGAAACCCCACCTCTTTAAGGAATACCTAGGATAGGATAAAGTAATCCTTCTAACCCCCCCCCTTAAAATATTTAGATGCACTATTGTAAAGTGGCTGTTCCACTGGGTATCATAAGGTGAATGCACCAATTTGTAAGTCGCTCTGGATAAGAGCGTCTGCTAAATGACTTAAATGTAATTAAGTTTCACGGTAAGGACTACCTACACATGCTGTATTCGGCGCATGTGACAAATAACATTTTTAATGATTTGACACAATCCTGTGTCGGAGCTCTACGGACAATTCCTTCGACCTCATGGCTTGGTTTTTGCTCTGACATGCACTGTCAACTGTCAACCTTATGTAGACAGGTATATGTCTATCCAAATCATGTCCAATCAATTGAATTTACCACAGGTGGACTCCAATCAAGTTGTAGAAACATCTCAAGGATGATCAATGGAAACAGAATGCACCAGTGCTCAATTACGAGTCTCATAGCAAAAGGTCTGAATAATTATGTAAATAAGGTATTTCTGTTTTTAATATGTAATACATTTGCAAAAATGTCTAAAAACCTGTTTTCGCTTTGTCATTATGGGGTATTGTGTGTAGACTGATGAGGAAATTGTTTTATGTAATCCATATTAGAATAAGGCTGTAACATAACAAAATGTGGGAAAAGTAAAGGGGTCTGAATACTTTCGAAGGCACTGTATTTCTGTCATGCTGCTTTGTTGACAACTCCAACCACCTTGCACACTGGGTAATCAGCGGCCGCCTCTGCATTTCACTATAAAAAATATGATGGATTCCTGGTCCTATGTTCTTACTTTGTCTGTACTTGGGCCCACACATCACACATTCCTGCTTGTCACATAGCAAATAATGTTTGTGTTACACCCTCAACTGACATATATCAATAGATAACTTCACCTGGGCTGCTATGTGTCCTCAGCAACCTCAGCATGAGACAAGGATAAGGAGGTGTTCTTTGGGTCTGGAACATTCACACTGAGAGGATGGGATACCAGAAAGGTAATGATTCATTCATGTGGGATACTCTAGTTAGGCCCGAGATGATGCTATAATATTTAAGAACTGTTATTAAGGGTGCATGCTTAGGACACTAGTTTGGTCAGGTCATGTGGTTATTAAAAACCCCTGACAACAACAAGAATCACCTCACTCAGGAATGTATTATTGGAGTTGATAATCTGGTGACCTCGTTTAACGTTTAAAGGGATAGTGCGAGTTTGTCAATTAAGCACCTTTTCTACTTACCCAGAGTCAGATGAACTCATGGTTAGCATTTGTATGACTCTGCGTGCAGTCTGAAAGAAGTTGAAGGTATTTCTGTGAGCCATTCTAACTAGCATTAGCGCAATGACTGGAAGTAAATGGGAACAGCTAGCATGAAGTAACACTTAAAAAGGAACACAACGTAGTCGTAAATTTTCTTATTCCAAATGAAAGAGGTAAAAATAAGAACGGGAACAGATTGAAATAACTGAGGAAAGCTTGGCAAAATATGAATTGTCATGGTATGGGCCCAGATAGAGAAATGGGAAGAAATGACCAGCGCTCAAAGTTGAGTAGGGGTATGGCTGAGAGAAAATGTTGCTCTTTTAAAAGGTAGACTCAGCAATATGACATACAGTAGATCGAGAAAGTAAACAGCAAAGTGGGTCAATTTATGCAAGAACTAAGAGCGTTGATCGTGAGGTTCAACTTCCCTGCTGTTTTGGTTCCATGGGGCCTCATTTATCAAAAGTGAGTGTGCACAAAAAAGACTAATCCTTTCTTGTGCAATTTCTCGCAAAGGTTGGTATTTATCAATTTGGAACTTGAGGGGAAAATGTGCGTAGTTCCACGCACTTCTCAAACCATGCATACACACAACTTCTAGTGGTTGATCAATTGTAATGCAAGCAAATATGCCTATTTTTCTTTTTGTGAAAAATGAGCCATTTGATGCACGGGAATAATAAATGTCAGGCTAATAAAAACATGAAAACGTAGGCCTATTGATAAGATGCATTTTCCGTTGGTAAGGAGATCGCACAGCAGCATGTAGCCTCAAATACTTCTTTAACTTTTATTATACAGGCCTAGATCAGAATCTTATTGCAAGACATGTCTCTTTTTTTCGGGCCCAGCTGGTTTAAATGATTCCCGCTACCCAACAAAATGTAGGCTACCTTTATCAATCGTTCATTCAAGAGAGCGTGTTTGTCACACCCTGGTCGAGAGAGATTGTGACTAAACCCAATTCGGTACCATAGCTCCGACTACACAGCCCTAGGTTTAAACCAAGAGCATAGGGAGCTCTGCATAACACTTCTACCATAGGCAACACAGGTTCTTTTACTTTGGGTTTGAGAGGAAGAACATGGAAGGAGGGTCAGAGACAGGTCACAGTTTACTTCATTTATTTTTCTCCCAATCTGTTTCAATGAACCACATTAGCTCAACACAAAATAGAGGGAGGATACATCACAAATAGTGCAGGTGGAGGGAAAGCACTGCAACTTTAACTTACATCTTACACTCATCAAGGTAATACTTATCTTAGCAAAACTATGTCATCCAAAGGAGCTCTCCCACATCTTAACACAAACACAGCATCCCTCTCATCTGCACCTTCACCCAGGGCAGCTTTAAAACAAACACAGCATCCCTCTCACCTGCACCTTCACCCAGGGCAGCTTTAATACAAACACAGCATCCCTCTCACCTGCACCTTCACCCAGGGCAGCTTTAATACAAACACAGCATCCCTCTCACCTGCACCTTCACCCAGGGCAGCTTTAATACAAACACAGCATCCCTCTCACCTGCACCTTCACCCAGGGCAGCTTTAACACAAACACAGCATCCCTCTCACCTGCACCTTCACCCAGGGCAGCTTTAACACAAACACAGCATCCCTCTCACCTGCACCTTCACCCAGAGCAGCCGCCTCTCAAACAAACACACCTTCATCCAGGGCAGCTTTAAAACAAACACAGCATCCCTCTCATCTGCACCTTCACCCAGGGCAGCTTTAACACAAACACAGCATCCCTCTCACCTGCACCTTCACCCAGGGCAGCTTTAAAACAAACACAGCATCCCTCTCACCTGCACCTTCACCCAGGGCAGCTTTAACACAAACACAGCATCCCTCTCACCTGAACCTTCACCCAGAGCAGCTTTAATACAAACACAGCATCCCTCTCACCTGCACCTTCACCCAGGGCAGCCGCCTCTCAAACAAACACACCTTCACCCAGGCCAGCTTTAACACAAACACAGCATCCCTCTCACCTGCACCTTCACCCAGGGCAGCTTTAACACAAACACAGCATCCCTCTCACCTGCACCTTCACCCAGGGCAGCTTTAAAACAAACACAGCATCCCTCTCACCTGCACCTTCACCCAGGGCAGCCGCCTCTCAAACAAACACACCTTCACCCAGGCCAGCTTTAACACAAACACAGCATCCCTCTCACCTGCACCTTCACCCAGGGCAGCTTTAACACAAACACAGCATCCCTCTCACCTGCACCTTCACCCAGGCCAGCTTTAACACAAACACAGCATCCCTCTCACCTGCACCTTCACCCAGGGCAGCTTTAACACAAACACAGGATCCCTCTCACCTGCACCTTCACCCAGGGCAGCTTTAACACAAACACAGCATCCCTCTCACCTGCACCTTCACCCAGGGCAGCTTTAAAACAAACACAGCATCCCTCTCATCTGCACCTTCACCCAGGCCAGCTTTAACACAAACACAGCATCCCTCTCACCTGCACCTTCACCCAGAGCAGCCGCCTCTCAAACAAACAAACACACCTTCATCCAGGGCAGCCGCCTTTCAAACAAACACACCTTCCCCTGGGTAGCTGGACCTCAAACATGCATGCATCAACCAATGGTTGCATGCCACATCATCGACTGTGTCATCGACTGACAGATTGCAATAATATATGATGTGGTTAGCTGATATGTAAAATACCTATCCAGTCGTTGTACGATTTGATATGCGTCAGCAACGCCTGGGCAGAGGAATGCGCCCATTACCAAGTCCCTCACGTGTACAAGCTTGTTCACGTTGGCAGTTTGAAGTGATCCAAATCCTTTTTTTTTGCATATCCAATTGAAATCTGTTATTTTTCCTGCTGTCTGAACAGCCAAAAAGCACATAGAATTGAATATTTCAAGTCACATTTCAAACCACAGTCATAGACAGTCAGTTTTCCAAAACGGATTTGAAAAACAAAACTGATTTGAGCATTAAGGCCTGCAGTGTGAACAAGGCTTAAGATCCATGCCACATGCTATAATTCAAGTTGAGCATTATCCTGTATACAGTTTTGGCATGTTGCAAAACCAGTTTCCTGCACACATAGAGAGTTAAATACCTTGCTTTGCCTTGTGTCAACCATTCAGGTTGTTGGAGTCTCTTTGTCAAGTGTTACCTGAGTGGGAGTTTTCATTGTGTTGATCAGGACCAAACTATTTTTCTCAAGAGAGAATGACTATCAACAGCTTCTCCATTGATTATGATGCGACCAATGCACAGAACATCTTCACCAGTGGGGATCGTCTGACTGGGCGAATCACTGTGGATGTCTCAAAAGAAACTAAGATCCAGTCTCTCACTTTTTTGGCAAAAGGAAAGGCTACTGTGCGTTGGACTGAACATTATGGACAGTATACAACAGTTGTATACTATGCCAGCGAGAAATACTTCAAAATTGAGAACAATATCTTGAAGAAGGGAAGAGGCAATGGTAATGTATGACATTCTCACTTAAGTTCATAATAATATTAGACAATGAGGAATGACTGGACCCAATCATACCATAGGTAGAGTTTGGGATTGTCTGATGGTACTTAACAGTTTGACATGGTAAAATCACACCTATGCCCTTTTTAAACCTAAAAAAAAATACATTTACTTGAACAATGCAGATGCAAAACTTGTGAACAGAATGACGGTTTGTGCTGTTTGTGTCGTCATTCTGTTACCAAACTTCACATCTGCACTGCAAACGTGTTTTTGTAAAATGTTCAGTGGAAATTGTTCAAAGTAGTCCTTATGCATAGAGTTGTATGGTTTGTTTAACTTTGCAATCATTATTATTATTATTTTAGTTTCTCAGCATCACTGTGGAATTGCCCAGGATCTTAATTTGATCACTCTTTTGCTGCAGAAATAGTTTCTGCAGGAAATGCAGATGAGCTTTGTGATTTACATAAATTCACTTAAAACCCACACTAACACACGGTCATAACAACAGCATTGCACTTTTCATGTAGCCTACTTTTGACTACTTTTTGAACTTTCAAATCCTGTTGATGCTGGATTATTTTGCTGTGACAATGTAGGTCAAATTAAGATCCTACCTGTGTAACATGTACCTTTTGTCCAGATCCTGTCCACATTCTGATTGTGCCCACATTTTTTTGACAGGTGCAGATGATTAAAAGACGCATTGTGATCTGATTGTGATCACCTCCAGAGGTAATCAGGGGCATTGTCAAGTGTAAACAGATCTGGATGGTCAAGCCATTCAAATCATCATTATACTGGTCTCTAAAATCATTGATAAGTAGCACAATTGACTTATATGGCAACAATAATTGTCTTAATATAAATAAATGAATATTATTTTGAAAGATTATCTGTCAAATAATCTGCATACATGGAGGTACCAGGAAATCTGGTCACAATGTGGACAGATAAGAGATACATTTGAATACCATGTGTCGACACGACAAACCTTGAACAGATAGTAATTGGATCATATTGATCAGATAATGAAACCCACATGTTAGCGAAAGGTGTAAACGAGGCTGTAGAGGGAGTTAAATACTACCTTTAGATCAAGACAATAATTTAGGTTGTTGGAGGCAGCTGTATACTGTCTCTTAGTCCAGTATTACCTGAACTGTACTTTCATTCTGTTTTTAATTATTTTAGTAGCAGCCAATTTATAAACAAAATTCTCAAGAGATAATGCCTATCAACAGCATCTCCATTAATTATGATGTGATCAATGCAACAAAATATAATCACCACTGGAGATCATCTGAATGGGCAAATCACTCTGGAGGTCTCAAAGAAACTAAGATCCTGTTGTATAGCACACTGTATTACTTATACAACTAATATCAGGACAGGACATGAGACGGGAAATTAACGTGGGCATTGTTTAATAGGTAAGCAAGGGTAGGTTACAGGTGCCCTAAAGGGACAAAACTAGAATATCAATACACAACATATTCCTCCCCCTTTACCTTTGATGACATAAGGAAAAAGTAAATATTCACTGTTTTGCCTATTGTTTTCTTTTTAACATAAGTTCTCTTAATGTAAATAAATTAAGTTTTCAGAATAACCTTTTCTAAATAAGGGAAAGAGGGTAGACTGCCTCAGTTCCCAGACTTAACCCTGGGGTGTATTCTGCCCCAATGTCGGAGGTTAGTCTGAACTAAATAGTCAACCTGTCAGGGGGTCGTCTTTCTCTTGCAGGGTAATGACGACGTACAGGTGAGTCTACAGTCACATTGTCTCTGAGTCTGAGTGGTGATGGTGTATGCCCAGACTGGGGTGCAACAGTACCCTGCGTAGGCACTCTGGCTGGTTCAGGTGAGTCTGGAGCACTTTCCACATTTGTAGGGTGCTGCAGTGGATGTTCAGGTGATGGCTCGTAGTCATGGTAGGTCTCCAGTAGCTGATCTTGGTTTGTCACTTGACAGGAGTCATCTCTGAGGTTGGTTCCTGGCAACAGTTGATCCACGTGTCTCCTCCAGATGATGTTTTCCGGTGTGTGAACTGTGTAGGACACAGGCCCTGTTTGTGCAACCACTGTGGCTGGTATCTACTTTGGACCTTTGCAGTAGTTCCGAGCAAGAACTCTCTCTCCAGTTATGAAGCTTCTGTATTTTGCTTTTCTCCGTCTCTCCACCTGTGCTCGCTGTTGTGTCTGTACAACCTGTTTCGTCTTTGGAGGTCTCAGGAGGTTGAGTCGCGTGCGAAACTGTCTTTTCATCATGGCTGACGCGGGTGCCACTTTGGTTGTAGTGTGGGGAGTGTTTCTGTAGTTTAACAGGAAGGTGTTTAGGCGCTTATTGAGGGAGCCGTTCCTTTGTGATGATTTTAAAGCTTGCTTCATCGTTTGGACAAACCTTTCAGCGAGGCCGTTCGTTGCAGGGTGATACAGCGCTGACTTGATGTGCTGAATTCCATTTGCTTCCATGAATGACCGGAACTCTTCAGACGCCATTATCACTAACGAGTTGCGTTGGCAAGCCGAAGCGACTGAAGATTGACCGCAGCTCTTCGATGGTTCTCTCCGCTGAGGTGCTCTTCATCACTATGACCTCAGGCCATTTGCTGTGTGCGTCAACTACGACTAAGAACATACAATCCTCCAGTGGGCCTGCATAGTCTATGTGGACTCGCTGCCAAGGCTTCTCTGGGAAGTCCCGTGGGTGTAGTGGCACTAGCTGAGGCATGTTCCTCATCTTTTGACATGCAGAACATGACTTGACCTTGTCTTCGATTGCTGCGTCCAGACCTGGCCAGCAAAAGTAGCTGCGTGCAATCTCCTTCAATCACACAATGCCACAGTGCCCTGAATGGAGTTCTTCAAGCACCTGCCTTCTCAGTGCTGGCGGTATGATGACTCGAAAACCCCATAGCAAGCATCCAAACTGAACTGTGAGCTCTTTTCTCCTCACTATGTAAGGTTGTAGGCTGTCTGACATCGCACCTAATTTTCCACGAGTGACAATGTCCACGACCTCAGACATCACTGGATCAGTGTGGGTGAACTTTTTCACTTGGACAGATGTAACTGGGGCGTTCGTCACTTCCTTGAAGTAGAAGATTTCAGCCTGGGAGTGCTCAGTGTGTGCGACAGGTAAGGGAAGCCCTGAGAGGCCGTCTGCATTGCAGTGCTGCTCAGACCTTCTGTACTTGATGTCGTACTGGTGATCAGATAACAATAATGCACAACACTGCATGCGGCTGGCTGCAAGCGACGGAATGCCGGTGTGGGGACCAAAGATGGAGGTGAGGGGTCTATGGTCCGTCAGCAGTGTGAATCGTCGGCCAAAAGGAATCTGATGAAATTTCTTAACTCCAAACACAATGGTGAGTGCTTCACGCTCTATCTGTGCATAATCGCTCTCGGCTTTACTTAAGGTCTGTGATGCGAAAGCAATTGGCCTTTCTTCACCTGATGGCATGATGTGTGAGACAACCGCACCAACGCCATAAGGCGATGCATCACATGCCAACTGTAATGGCAAGTTGGGGTTGAAGTGGGTTAGGGCCTCTGACTGAGCTAAGGCTGTTTTCACTTTCTTGAAGGCTTCCTCACATCAGTCTGTCCACTTCCACTGTTGGGTTTTGTTCAAAAGTTCATGCAGTGGCTTTAACATGCTAGCTATGGCACAAACTTTGTGTAGTATGTCAGTAGTCCTAAGAATGATCTCAGCTGACTCACGTTCTGTGGGGATGGAGCTTCCGCAACGGCCTTCACCTTTGATGGTGCCTTGTGGAGCCCCGAACTGTCGATGACGTGGCCCAGGTACTCAACAGAGGGCCGGAAAAACTTGCATTTGTCCTTCCGGATCCTCAGACCATACTCCTCCAATCTCTGTAGTGTAGCATTCAGGTTTCTCAGGTGCTCCTGCTCGTCTTTGCCGGTGATGAATAGATCATCGAGGTAACATTGGACCCCAGTGAGCCCACTCAGTATCTGGTCCGTAGCTCTCTGAAACAAGGCCGGAGCTGAGGTGATTCCAAAGGAAGCCTCTGGTACCTGTACAGTCATTTGTGAGTCACTATGGTCAACAGTTCTTGTGACTCTTGGTCCACATGCATCTGCAGATAGGCCTGACATAAGTCTATCTTACTGAATTTTTGTCCTCCAGCTCAACCAGAAAAGAGGTCGTCAATAAGGGGTAGTGGATATTTTTCAGCAGTCAAGACTGGGTTAATTGTGACTTTGAAATCACCACAGAGTCTGAGTGATCCATCTTTTTTATGACTGGAACAACGGGTGTAGCCCATTCAATAACATTCACTGGATCCAATACTCCACTCTCCACTAGTCTGTTTAGCTAAATTTCAACTTTTGGTTTTATGGCGTATGGGACAGGTCTAGCTTTGAAGCATTTTGGCTTGCTGTCTGGTTTCACGGTCAGTTTAACTGTTATGTCCTTCATACTGCCAAGTTCTCCTCAGACAGCAAAGATATGACTGCTCCAGTGTCCACTTGCATCCGTACTGCGTTTCCATCAAGTAGCGGTGTCACCCAGTATCCGTATCCGTATCCATTGTCTGAAATGGACAAAACATGCAAAGATTCTTCCCCTTCAGACAGGGTATCACTTTGTTCATCCTCTGTGTGCTCCATTTTATGCACTTTCTTTTTGTACTCCCTGAAGTCGCTTTTCCTTTGTTCAGTACTTTTGTTTGATTGTGTCTTTTTGTTTTTACATGCACGTTCGATGTGACCCTTTTCTCCCACAACTTCTGCAGTCTAAGTCTTTGCACCAACACTCCTCTGCTTGGTGACCTGGTTTCCCACAGCGATAGCATGGCTTGCCAACTCCTGCCTTGTTTTTTAACTCCGTAGACACCTTATGCACTTGGGTTGATGCACTTAGCTGTTGTGCGTCTTTATTTGCCATTTCCATTGACGTACTCACTTCTATTGCTCTCTGCAATGTTAAGTTACTCTCAGTCAAAAGGCATTTCTGAATTGCCTCACTGCGCATGCCACACACTAACCTATCACGTATAGTGTCACTCATTTATCACCCAAATTCACAGTGTTCAGATAACTGTTTCAATACAGCCACAAACTGTGAAATTGATTCCCCCTCCTCTTGATTTCTCTTATGAAACCTGAATCTCTCTGCGATTATCAGTGGTTTGGGAGAATAATGTCCTTTTAAGGTAGCCACAATTTCATCATATGATTTATCACCAGGTTTTTTGGCGTTACTAGGCTGCGCAGTAGATTGAATGTTTTTCCTCCCAAGTCAAAAATGTTGGCACAACGACTTCTGCTTTAATTCCGTTTGCCAACACAAAGTACTCAAAACATTCTGTGTAAGAACTCCATTGTTCCACAGATTCATCAAATGTTCCTATATTTCCAACCAATGCAGACATTTTCGGTTTATTTTTCTTTCTCACTTTTCAGACGGTCCCTTATTCCCAGACCCTTTTTTTCCCTCTTTTAACTAACGCTAACTTCACTTTCTCCCGCAGCGAAACTCTTCCTATCCCTCGAGGGTCTCGTTGCTGTGACATCAAAAGCTAGCGAGCATCACTCGACTGGCTAGCTCCTCGTTTTGTTTGCGTCTTTCTACAGTGGAAAAAAATAACGAATTTAACTCAGACTTTCTGCCGAAGATAATGAGCTCAAACGTGAGAACGTTTCTTCCTCGTCGCCAGTTTTGGTGTATAGCGCACTATTACTTATACAACTAATATAAGGACAGGACATGAGACGGGAGTAGAAATGAACGTGGGCATTGTTTAATGCGTTTCACAGGAAGAACATCCCAAGCATTTCAACATAGGTAAGCAAGGGGGGGGGGGGGGGGTTACAGGTGCCCTAAAGGGACAAAACTAGAATATCAATACACAGCAGATCCAGTCTCTCACTTTTTTGTCTTTTGCCAAAGGAAAAGCTACTGTGACTTGGACTGAATATAAAGCACACTTGAAAACATCAGTTACATACCATGCCAGTGAGAAATACTTTAAGTGCTTGAGAGGATCTGCAGAGAAGAATGGGAGAAACTCCCCAAATACAGGTGTGACGGAGGACGGAGGCTATGGAAACATATGTCTCCAAATCCCTGCGTCAGGGGTACATTCGGTCCTCCACTTCACCCACCTCGAGTTTCTTTTTTGTGAAGAAGAAGGATGGGGGTCTGCACCAGTGTATTGACTATCGGTGAGGTATAGTTACCCGCTACAGCTCATTGCTACAGCGATAGAATCAATGCACGGGTCGCGCTTCTTCACCAAACTAGATCTCAGGAGCGCTTACAACCTGGTGCGTATCCGAGAGGGAGGCGAGTGGAAGACGGCTTTCAGTACCACCTCTGGGCACTATGAGTACCTCGTCATGCCGTACGGGTTGATGAATGCGCCATCAGTCTTCTTTGTAGACAAGATTTTCAGGGACCTGCACGGGCAGGGTGTAGTGGTGTATATTGATGACATTTTGATATACTCCGCTACATGCGCTGAGCATGTGTCCCTGGTGCGCAGAGTGCTTGGTCGCCTGTTCGAGCATGACCTGTACGTCAAGGCCTGTTCTTCCAACAGTCCGTCTCCTTCCTAGGGTATCACATTTCCACGTCAGGGGTGGAGATGGAGAGTGACCGCATTGCAGCCGTGTGTAATTGGCCGACTCCCACCACGGTAAAGGAGGTGCAGCGGTTCTTAGGGTTTGCCAACTACTACCGGAGGTTTATCCGGGGTTTTGGTCAGTTGGCAGCTCCCATTACCTCACTGCTGAAGGGGGGCCTGGTGCGCTTGCAGTGGTCAGCTGAGGCGGACAGGGCTTTTAGTCACCCGAGGGCTCTGTTTACCTCGGCTCCCATGCTGGCCAATCCGGATCCATCTTTGGCGTTCATAGTGGAGGTGGACACGTCCGAGGCTGGGATAGGAGCGGTGCTCTCTCAGCACTCGGGTACGCCACCGAAGCTCCGCCCCTATGCCTTCTTCTCGAAGAAGCTCAGCCCGGCAGAGTGAAACTATGATGTGGGGGACCGGGAGCTGTTGGCTGTCGTCAAGGCCTTGAAGGCATGGAGACATTGGCTTGAGGGGGCTAAACACCCTTTTCTTATCTGGACTGACCACCGTAATCTGGAGTACATCCGGGTGGCGAGGAGACTGAACCCTCGCCAGGCAAGGTGGGCCATGTTTTTCACCCGTTTTGTATTTACTCTTTCATACAGACCAGGCTCTCAGAACGCTGAGGCAGACACATTGTCCCGGCTGTATGATACAGAGGAGCGGCCCATGGATCCCACTCCAATACTCCCGGCCTCTTGCCTGGTGGCACCGGTAGTGTGGGAGCTGGACACGGACATTGAGCAGGCGTTGCGTATAGAGCCCGCTCCCCTTCAATGTCCGGCTGGGCGTCTGTACGTTCCGTCTGCTGTCCGCGACCGGCTAATCTATTGGGCCCATACGTCACCCTCCTCTGGTCATCCTGGTATCGGTCGGACGGTGCGCTGTCTTAGTGAGAAGTACTGGTGGCCCACTTTAGCTAAGGACGTGAGGGTTTATGTTACCTCCTGCTCGGTGTGCGCCCAGTGCAAGGCTCCTAGACACCTGCCCAGAGGTAAGTTACAACCCTTACCCGTTCCACAACGGCCATGGTCGCATCTGTCAGTGGATTTCCTGACTGATCTTCCTCCTTCACATGGAAACACCACTATCCTGGTCGTTGTGGATCGTTTCTCTAAGTCCTGCCGTCTCCTCCCTCTGCCCGGTCTCCCTACGGCCCTACAGACTGCGGAGGCCTTGTTTACACACGTCTTACAGCACTACGAGGTGCCTGAGGATATAGTGTCTGATCGAGGTCCCCAGTTCACTTCAAGGGTCTGGAAGGCGTTCATGGAACGTCTAGGGATCTCGGTTAGCCTTACCTCAGGTTTTCACCCCGAGAGTAACGGGCAGGTGGAGAGAGTAAACCAGGATGTGGGTAGGTTTCTGAGGTCTTATTTCCAGGACCGGCCGGGGGAGTGGGCAGCGTTCGTGCTCTGGGCAGAGATGGCCCAGAACTCGCTCCGCCACTCCTCCACAAACCTCACCCCCTTCCAGTGTGTATTGGGGTATCAGCCGGTTCTGGCTCCTTGGCATCAGAGTCAGACCGAGGCTCCTGCGGTGGACGACTGGTTCCGGCGCGCGGAGGAGACATGGAACGCTGCTCATGTCCATCTTCTGCGCGCCGTGATGCGCCAGAAAGTGGGGCAGACCGTCACCGCAGTGAGGCCCCGGTGTTCGCACCAGTGGATAGGGTCTGGCTCTCGACCCAAAACCTGCCCCTTCGCCTGCCCTGCCAGAATCTGGGTCCGCGGTTTGTTGGGGCATTTAAAGTCCTGAGGAGAGTGAACGAGGTATGTTATAGGTTACAAATTCCCCCCAATTACCCTATTAACCCCTCGTTCCATGTGTCTCTCCTCAGGCCGGTGGTGGCTGGTCCACTCCAGGAGTCTGAGGTGCGGGAGGTTCCTCCCGCCCCCTCTAGACATCGAGGGGGACCCGGCGTACTCCGTTCGTTCCATACTGGATTCAAGACGTCGGGCGAGGGGCCTTCAGTACCTCGTGGACTTTTTCCATTTTTCATTTTCCGTTGGTTTTGTCTTGTCTTCCTACAGACCTGGTTCCAATCCCATCAATTACATGTTGTGTATTTAACCCTCTGTTTCCCCTCATTTCCTTGTCAGAGATTGTTTGTTGTATGTAGGTGTTTATTGTTATTTCTGGTTTGCGACGGGTTTTGCACCCTCTATTTGTTATTTTGTATACTTTGGTTTTCGGAGGTTTTGATGTTTATTAAACAGCTCCGTTTTTTACCAAGTTCATTCTCCTGCACCTGACTTCCGTGCCACCAGCACGCACCACATTACACCAAGCTTGTAGCGTCATACCCAAGAAGACTCGTGGCTGTAATCACTGCCAAGGGTGCTTCAACAAAGTACTGAGTAAAGGGTCTGAATATTATCTAAATGGAATATTTTATTTTGTATTTTTTTATACATTTGTTAAAATGTATAAAAACATGATTTACTTTGTTATTATGTGGTATTATGTGTAGATTGATGAGGGGGAAAAACATTTAATACATTTTAGAATAAGGCTGTAACGTAACAAAATTGAAAAAGTGAAGGGTTCTGAATACTTTCCGTATGCACTGTATATATACAGCCGCGAAGTGGTAGGCCACACAAGCTCACAGAACAGGACCGCCGAGTGCTGAAGCACGTACCGCGTAAAAATCGTCTGTCCTTGGCAGTGGTGGAAAAAGTACCCGATTTGTCATACTTGAGGAAAAGTAAAGATACAGAAATAGATAATGACTGAAGTAAAAGTGAAAGTTACCCAGTAAAATACTACTTGAGTAAAAGTGTTTGGTTTTAAATATACTTAAGTATCAAAAGTAAAAGTAAAAGTATAAATCATTTCAAATTCCTTATATTAAGCAAACCAGACGGCACGATTTTCAGGTTTTTTAAATTTACTGATAGCAATGGGCACACTCCATCACTCAGACACCATTTACAAACGAAGCATTTGTGTGTAGTGAGTCCACCAGCTCAGATGCAGTAGGGATGTCCAAGGATTTTCTCTTTTAAGAGCGTGAATTTGACAATTTTCCTGTCCTGCTAAGCATTCAAAATGTAACAAGTACTTTTGGGTGTCAGGGAAAATGTATGGAGTAAAAAATACATTATCCTCTTTAGCAATGTAGTGAAGTAAAAGTAGTCAAAAATATAAATAGGAAAGTACAGATACCCCCAAAAAACTAGTTTAGTACTTCAAAGTATTTTTACTGAAGTACTTTACACCACTGGTCCTTGGTTGCTACCGAGTTTCAAACTGCCTCTGGAAGCAATGTCAGCACAAGAACTGTTTGCCGGGAGCTTCATTAAATGGGTTTCCTTGTCGAGCAGCCGCACACAAGCCTAAGATCACCATGCTCAATGCCATGTGTTGGCTGAAGTGGTGTAAAGCTCATTGCCATTGGACTCTGAAGCAGTGGAAACACGTTCTCTGGAGCGATGAATCACGCTTTACCATCTGGCAGTCCGATGGACGAATTTGGGTTTGTCAGATACCAGGAGAACGCTACATGCAAGGAGGAATAATGGTCTGAGGCTGTTTTTCATGGTTCATGCTAGGCCCCTTAGTTCCAGTGAAGGGAAATCTTAATATTACAGCATACAATGACATTCTAGACGATTCTGTACTTCCAACTTTGTGGCAACAGTTTGCTGAAGGCCCTTTCCTGTATCAGCATGCACAAAGTGAGGTCCATACAGAAATAGTTTGTCGAGATCTGTGTGGAAGAAGTTGGCTGGTCTGCACAGAGCCCTGACCTCAACCTCATCGAACACCTTTGGGATGAATTGGAACGGTGACTGCGAGCCAGGCCATGTAGTGTAGATTCAACCCTGCAGCACACACACACACATACTTACACACACCAACTGATTAATGGACTGCTGAATGTTTATTTTTTATCTTGCTTTGTTTGCTCTTTTCCATATTATGTCTATAAACATAATAGATTAACTACCCAGGAAAGGGCTGAAAATAGCCCATATTAATATATGTAGTCTTAGAAATTAAGTTAATTAAATCAATAACTTTCTAACATCAGATAACATTAATAGAGTAGCCATTTCTGAGACTCACTTAAATCAAATCAAATCAAATGTATTTATATAGCCCTTCGTACATCAGCTGATATCTCAAAGTGCTGTACAGAAACCCAGCCTAAAACCCCTAACAGCAAGCAATGCAGGTGTAGAAGCACGGTGGCTAGGAAAAACTCCCTAGAAAGGCCAAAACCTAGGAAGAAACCTAGAGAGGAACCAGGCTATGAGGGGTGGCCAGTCCTCTTCTGGCTGAGCCGGGTGGAGATTATAACAGAACATGGCCAAGATGTTCAAATGTTCATAAATGACCAGCATGGTCAAATAATAATAATCACAGTAGTTGTCGAGGGTGCAGCAAGTCAGCACCTCAGGAGTAAATGTCAGTTGGCTTTTCATAGCCGATCATTAAGAGTATCTCTACCGCTCCTGCGGTCTCTAGAGAGTTGGAACTTAGATAATTAATTTGATGATACAGCAGTAGCAATACAATGATATAACATCTGTAGTAGAGACAGGAATGCTTATGGGGGAGGTATTGCTGTATATATTCAGATGCCATATCCCTGTAATGCTTAGAGCATATCTTACCTCAAGTGTTATTGAATTGCTGTGGTTGCAGGTTCACCTGGCACATCTAAAGCCTTTTCTTTTGGGGTGTTGCTATAGGGCACCATGTGCTAACAGTCAGTATCTAAATAATATGTGTGAAATGCTTGATAGTGTATGTGATGTAAACAGAGAGGTCAACTTTCTTGGGGACCTGAATATTGACTGGTTGTCATCAAGCTGTCTATTCAAGACAAAGTTTTCTCTGTAACCAGTGCCTGCAATCTGGTTCAGGTTATTCATCAACCTACCAGGGTGTTTACAAACACTACAGGAACAAGATCATCCACATGTATTGATTAAATTTTTACTAATACTGTATAACTTTGTTCTAAAGCTGTATCTGTACCCATTGGATGCAGTGATCACAATATTGTGGCTATATCCAGGAAAGCCAAAGTTCTAAAAGCTTGACCTAAAATAGTGTAATAGATATCATACAAAAAGTTTTGCTGTGATTGTTATGTGGATGATTTTACAAATATTTTTTGGTCTGATGTGATTAAAAAGGAGCATCCAGACGCTGCACTTGACACATTTATTAAATTAGTTCTTCCAATTATTGATAAACATGCACCTATTAAGAAACTGACTGTTAAGGCTCCATGGATTGATGATGAATTGAAAAACGGTATACTTGAAAGAGATGGGGCAAAAGGAGTGGCTATAAGTGTGGCTGCACATCTGACTGGCTGACTTAACTGAAAATTGAGAAATTATGTGACTAAACTCAATAAAAAGAAGAAGAAACTGTATTATGAAGCCAAGATGAATGGTGGAAAAAACAGAGTACTTTAAATGAAATTATGGGCAGAAAGACAAATTTAACTCCATGTTACATTGAATCAGATGGCGTATTCATCATAAAACCAATTGATGTTGGCAATTGTTTTAATGATTACTTAATTGGCAAAGTGGGCAAACTTCGGCAGGAAATGCCAACAATGAACAGTGAGCCATCATACTCATGTATATACAAATATTTATACTGTATATATTAAAGAAAAGCATTGCAAGTTTGAATTTTGTAAAGTTAGTGTTGGAGAGGTGTAAAAAGGATTGTTATCGATTAATAACTACTAACCTCCTGGCAGGTGTAGAAAATTATAACAGAACATGGCCAAGATGATGGTAGCTGGATGGTAGAGTCAGGATGGTAGCTGACTCTATAGCCACTCCTATCTGTCATATCTTTAATCTAAGCCTAGAGGAAAGTATTTGTCCTCAGGCATGAAGGGAAGCCAAAGTCATTCTGTTACCCAAGAGTGGTAAAGTTGCCTTTACTGGTTCTAACAACAGACCTATCAGCTTGCTGCCAGCTCTTAGCAAACTGTTGGGGAAAAAATTGTGTTTGACCAAATACAGTACTAATTCTCTGTAAACAAATTAACAACAGACTTACAGCAATTAAGAGACAAGAGACATTGTTAATGTTGTAAATTAATTTTTAATTTTTATTTTATTTCACCTTTATTTAACCAGGTAGGCTAGTTGAGAACAAATTCTCATTTGCAACTGCGACCTGGCCAAGTTAAAGCATAGCAATTTGACACATACAACAACACAGAGTTACACATGGAGTAAAACAAACATACAGTCAATAATACAGTAGAAAAATAAGTCTATATACAATGTGAGCAAATGAGGTGAGATAAGGGAGGTAAAGGCAAAAAAGGCCATGGTGGCGAGGTAAATACAATATAGCAAGTAAAACACTGGAATGGTAGATTTGCAGTGGAAGAATGTGCAAAGTAGAAATAGAAATAATGGGGTGAAAAGGAGCAAAATAAATAAAAACAGTAGGGGAAGCGGTAGTTGTTTGGGATAAATTATAGATGGGCTATGTACAGGTGCAGTAATCTGTGAGCTGCTCTGACAGCTGGTGCTTAAAGCTAGTGAGGGAGATAAGTGTTTCCAGCTTCAGAGATTTTTGTAGTTCGTTCCAGTCATTGGCAGCAGAGAACTGGAAGGAGAGACAACCAAAGGAGGAATTGGCTTTGGGGGTGACCAGTGAGATATACCTGCTGGAGCGCATGCTACGAGTGGGTGCTGCTATGGTGACCAGTGAGCTGAGATAAGGCGGGGCTTTACTTAGCAGAGACTTGTAGATAACCTGTAGCCAGTGGGTTTGGCGACGAGTATGAAGCGAGGGCCAACCAACGAGAGTGTAGAGGTCGCAATGGTGGGTAGTATATGGGGCCTTGGTGACAAAACGGATGGCACTGTGATAGACTGCATCCAGTTTGTTGAGTAGAGTGTTGGAGGCTATTTTATAGATGACATCACCGAAGTCGAGGATCGGTAGGATGGTCAGTTTTACGAGGGTATGTTTGGCAGCATGAGTGAAGGATGCTTTGTTGCGATATAGGAAGCCGATTCTAGATTTAATTTTGGATTGGAGATGCTTAATGTGAGTCTGGAAGGAGAGTTTACAGTCTAACCAGACATCTAGGTATTTGTAGCTGTCCACGTATTCTAAGTCAGAGCCGTCCAGAGTAGTGATGCTGGACGGGCGAGCAGGTGCGGGCAGTGATCGATTGAATAGCATGCATTTAGTTTTACTTGCGTTTAAGAGCAGTTGGAGGCCACGGAAGTAGAGTTGTATGGCATTGAAGCTCGTCTGGAGGTTAGTTAACACAGTGGCCAAAGAGGGGCCAGAAGAATACAGAACAGTGTCGTCTGCGTAGAGGTGGATCAGAGAGTCACCAGCAGCAAGAGCAACATCATTGATGTATACAGAGAAGAGAGTAGGCCCGAGGATTGAACCCTGTGTCACCCCAATAGAGACTGTCAGAGGTCTGGACAACAGGCCCTCCGATTTGACACACTCAACTCTATCAGAGAAGTAGGTTGTAAACCAGGCGAGGCAATCATTTGAGAAACCAAGGCTGTCGAGTCTGCCAATAAGAATGTGGTGATTGACAGAGTCGAAAGCCTTGGCCAGGTCGATGAATACGGCTGCGCAGTAATGTCTCTTATCGATGGCGGTTATGATGTCGTTTTGGACCCGGAGCGTGGCTGAGGTGCACCCATGACCAGCTCTGAAACCAGATTGCATAGCGGAGAAGGTACGATGGGATTCAAAATGGTCGGTAATCTGTTTGTTAACTTGGCTTTCGAAGACCTTAGAAAGACAGGGTAGGATAGATATAGGTCTGTAGCAGTTTGGGTCTAGAGTGTCACCCCCTTTGAAGAGGGGTATGACCGCGGCAGCTGTCCAATCTTTGGGAAATGACTATTGTAGCTGGAAACGGCAGATTTTTTTGTGGAATATCTACATAGGCGTACAGAGGCCCATATCAGCAACCATCACTCCTGTGTTCCAATGGCACGTTGTGTTAGCTAATCCAAGTTTATAATTTTAAAAGGCTAATTGATCATTAGAAAACCCTTTTGCAATTATGTTAGCAAAGCTGAAAACTGTTGTTCTGATTAAAGAAACAATACAGCTGGCCTTCTTTAGACTAGTTGAGTATCTGGAGCATAAGCATTTGTGGGTTCGATTACAGGCTCAAAATGGCCAGAAACAAAGAAACTTTCTTCTGAAGCTCGTCAGTCTATTTTTGTTCTGAGAAATGAAGGCTATTCCATGCGAGAAATTGCCAAGAAACTGAAGATCTCGTACAACGCTGTGTACTACTCCCTTCACAGAACAGCGCAAACTGGCTCTAACCAGAATAGAAAGAGGAGTGGGAGGCCCTGGTGCACAACTGAGCAAGAGGACAAGTACATTAGAGTGTCTAGTTTGAGAAACAGACACCTCACAAGTCCTCAACTGGCAGCTTCATTAAATAGTACACGCAAAACACCAGTCTCAACGTCAACAGTGAAGAGGCGACTCGGGGATGCTGGCCTTCTAGGCAGAGTTGTAAAGAGAAAGACATATCTCAGACTGGCCAATAAAAAGAAAATATTAAGATGGGCAAAAGACCACAGACACTGGACAGAGGAACTCTGCCTAGAAGGCCAGCATCCCGGAGAGGAAAAAAATGGAAAATGGAAAAGAAAATAGCTTTTCTTTCAAAAACAAGGACATTTCTAAGTGACCCCATACTTTTGAACGGTAGTGTAGGTACGTGGTTGCAAAGGGCATCATTGTTTTAACAGCGTGATTTGCCTCTGAGCGCAACCCAATCCAGAAATCTGGCAGTGGCTTCTGATTAAATTCAATTTCACAGAACTTCGATGAGGCACTCTTGTTCAGATATCGGTAAGTGGACTGTAGGCAGGGCATGAAAGGGATAACGAATCCAGTTGTTTGTGTCATCCGTTTCAGGAAACTACCTGCGTAATTGCGCACCCAACTCACTCAGGTGCTTCGCTATATCACATTTGACATTGTCCGTAAGCTTGAGTTCATTTGCACACAAAAAATCATACAATGATGGAAAGACCTGTGTGTTGTCTTTGTTAATGCAGACAGAGAAGAGCTCCAACTTCTTAATTAATCATAGATTCAATTTTGTCCCGCACATTGAATATAGTTGCGGAGAGTCCCTGTAATCCTAGATTCAGATCATTCAGGCGAGAAAAAACATCACCCAGATAGACCAGTCGTGTGAGAAACTCATCATAATGCAAGCTGTCAGACAAGTTAAAATTATGGTCAGTAAAGAAAACTTTAAGCTTGTCTCTCAATTCCAAAAAACATGTCAATTCTTTGCCCCTTGATAACCAGCGCACTTCTGTATGTTGTAAAAGCGTTACATGGTCGCTGCCCATATCATTGCATAGTGCAGAAAATACACGAGAGTTCAGGGGACTTCCTTTAACAAAGTTAACCATTTTCACTGTAGTGTCCAAAACGTCTTTCAAGCTCTCAGGCATTCCTTTGGCAGCAAGAGCCTCTCGGGGGATGCTGCAGTGTACCCAAGTGGCATCGGGAGCAACTGCTTGCACACGTGTTACCACTCCACTATGTCTCCCTGTCATGGCTTTTGCGCCATCAGTACAGATACCAACATGAGCAGCAGCTACGTTTGGCTACATATGGACCGTTAGTGGAATTCCCGCGAGAGAGGAATGGTTAATGTGATTGGATGTTAATTATTTGACTAGGCTACCTGTATTGACATTGTGTTGTTATTTCGCTGAACACTAGATGGTTTTAATTGTATTTTTGGAGGTGAAATGAGGCTACTCAGGCAAGAAAAAAAACTCACACAAATGTATAGCCCCATTGGAAAAAAATAAATGGACTGTTTGAAAATGTGAAGGGAAAAAAATATATAGATATTTAAATGTGAATCACATTTTTATTTGGCGTACCCCCGACGGCATTGTGCGTACCCCAGTTTGGGAACAAACTTGGGTACACTGCAGCATCCACCGAGAGGCTCTTGCTGCCAAAGGAATGCCTGAAAAATAGCAGGCCACAATCAACAGCCTGATCAACTCTATGTGAAGGAGATGTGTTGCGCTGCATGTGGTGAGTGGTGGTCACACCAGATACTGACTGGTTTTCTGATCTACGTCACCTTTTTTAAAGGTATCTGTGACCAACAGATGCATATCTGTATTCCCAGTCCAGTACAATCCATCATGATTTTATTTAAATTGACTGATTTCCTTATATGAACTGTAACAGCAAAATCTTTGACATTTTTGAATGTTTATTTTTGTTCAGTGTAAATATTTGTGAACCATGACATTACATATCAACTTCACACAGAGACTGCTTCCAGCTTAAAGACTGCATGACGCCATAGAAACAGCTTTCTGACTGTGGGTTCAAGTGTTCCCAATTTGACCACAGTACAGTCGTGGCCAAAAGTTTTGAGAATGACACAAATATCAATTTTCACAAAGTCTGCTGCCTCAGTTTGTATGATGGCAATTTGCATATACTCCAGAATGTTATGAAGAGTGATCAGATGAATTGCAATTAATTGCAAAGTCCCTTTTTGCCATGCAAAGGAAATGAATCCCCCCCAAAAAATTCCACTGCTTTTCAGCCCTGCCACAAAAGGACCAGCTGACATCATGTCAGTGATTCTCTCGTTAACACAGGTGTGAGTGTTGACGAGGACAAGGCTGGAGATCACTCTGTCATGCTGATTGAGTTCGAATAACAGACTGGAAGCTTCAAAAAGAGGGTGGTGCTTGAAATCATTGTTCTTCCTCTGTCAACCATGCTTACCTGCAAGGAAACATGTGCCGTCATCATTGCTTTGCAGAAAAAGGGCTTCACAGGCAAGGATAATGCTGCTAGTAAGATTGCACCTAAATCAACCATTTATCAGATCATCAAGAACTTCAAGGAGAGCGGTTCAATTGTTGTGAAGAAGGCTTCAGGGCGCCCAAGAAAGTCCAGCAAGTGCCATGACCGTCTCCTAAAGTTGATTCAGCTGCGGGATCGGGGCACCACCAGTACAGAGCTTGTTCAGGAATGGCAGCAGGCAGGTGTGAGTGCATCTGCACGCACAGTGAGGCAAAGATTTTTGAGGGATGGCCTGGTGTCAAGACGGGCAGCAAAGACGCCACTTCTCTCCAGGAAAAACATCAGGGACAGACTGATATTCTGCAAAAGGTACAGGGATTGGACTACTGAGGACTGGGGTAAAGTCATTTTCTCTGATGAATCCCCTTTCCGATTGTTTGGGGCATCTGGAAAAAAGCTTGTCCGGAGAAGACAAGGTGAGCGCTACCATCAGTCCTGTGTCATGCCAACAGTAAAGCATCCTGAGACCATTCATGTGTGGGGTTGCTTCTCAGCCAAGGGAGTGGGCTCACTCACAATTTTGCCTAAGAACACAACCATGAATAAAGAATGGTACCAACACATCCTTCGAGAGCAACTTCTCCCAACCATCCAGGAACAGTTTGGTGACGAACAATGCCTTTTCCAGCATGATGGAGCACCTTGCCATAAGGCAAAAGTGATAACTAAGTGGCTTGGGGAACAAAACATCGATATTTTGGGTCCATGGCCAGGAAACTCCCCAGGCCTCAATCCCATTGAGAACATGCGGTCAATCCTCAAGAGGCGGGTGGACAAACAAAACCTCACAAAATCTGACAAACTCCAAGCATTGATTATGCAAGAATGTGCTGCCATCAGTCAGGATGTGGCCCAGAAGTTAATTGACTGCATGCCAGTGCGGAATGGAGAGGTCTTGAAAAAGAAGGGTCAAAACTGCAAATATTGACTCTTTGCATCAACTTCATGTAATTGTCAATAAAAGCCTTTGACACTTATGAAATGCTTGTAATTATACTTCAGTATTCCATAGTAACATCTGACTAAAATATCTAAAGACACTGAAGCAGCAAACTTTGTGGAAATTAATATTTGTGTCATTCTCAAACCTTTTGGCCACGACTATATACAGTACTGGAATTGTAATGGAATTTTTTCATTGGCTAAAAGAAAATGATTGAGTCAGACCATCTTTTTCAGATTGTGAAATCATCAGTCCAGGGAGACACGTGTTCCCTTTCACGTTTCAAATTCCAGACAGGTTTGTGTTTTTCACACACACACACACACACACACACACACACACACACACACACACACACACACACACACACACACACACACACACACACACACACACACAATGTACATTTGACTGAAAATTAGACTATTTGAGTAAAAACAAATGCATATTTGTCAAATATGTTGTCTGTTATTACCTTATAGTAATTATAATCCTATATTTCTCAGAAATATACCAAGCACCTTCAAAGCCAGGCGAGGCAATATTGTCTACTCGTTGGAGGCAAAGTTGAGCAGATCAATGAAGGTGGACAAGACAGCCAAGACTAAGTTCACCTTCATCTCCAAAGCAGACATATCTCTTCCTGCATTAATGGTATGAACCTGTGGAACTGCTGTATACTGTCATATGATCAGACTGCACTGATCTCCATATACTGTAGCAAAGAGGGTTTCCTAAAGGTCCAATGAAGTCATTTTTTATCTCAATATCAAATTATTTCAGGGTAACAATTAAGTACCTTACAATAATAGTCAAAAAGAAACAAAAATGGCTTCTTAGCAAAGAGCCTTTTCTCAAGCAAAACTTTTGCTAGGACTGTCTGAGAGTGGTCTGAGTGGGGAGGGAAAAGCTGAAAACTAGGTTTGGAGCTATCTTTGTTATTGGTTTATTAACTAATTTACAGCCTGATGATGTCACCAGGCAGGCCAAAACTCCATCCCACCAAAACAGGCTGAAATGTCAGGTGGTCTTTTCAAACAGCTCTTACACTAAAAGGGCATTATCATAATTTTCACAATTCCACAGTACTATTCCAACCTCACAGTGTGGAAATATGTAGAAAACACAATAAGATCATGCTTTTGACTGCACTGGGCCTTTAAACTTTTACTGCACTGGGCCTTTAAACTTTTACTGCACTGGGCCTTTAAACTTTTACTGCACTGGGCCTTTAAACTTTTACTGCACTGGGCCTTTAACCCTTTACTGCACTGGGCCTTTAACCTTTTACTGCACTGGGCCTTTAAACTTTTACTGCACTGGGCCTTTAACCTTTTACTGCACTGGGCCTTTAACCTTTTACTGCACTGGGCCTTTAACCTTTTACTGCACTGGGCCTTTAAACTTTTACTGCACTGGGCCTTTAACCTTTTACTGCACTGGGCCTTTAACCTTTTACTGCACTGGGCCTTTAAACTTTTACTGCACTGGGCCTTTAACCTTTTACTGCACTGGGCATTTAACCTTTGACTGCACTGGGCCTTTAACCTTTTACTGCACTGGGCCTTTAAACTTTTACTGCACTGGGCCTTTAACCTTTTACTGCACTGGGCCTTTAACCTTTTACTGCACTGGGCCTTTAACCTTTTACTGCACTGGGCATTTAACCTTTTACTGCACTGGGCCTTTAACCTTTTACTGCACTGGGCATTTAACCTTTTACTGCACTGGGCTAAATCAGAGTCACACAGAGTGATTCTTGGTAGTCTTAAACAAATCCACTTTGAAACAAAAGTATACACATCCCGCACATGGTTATGGGCTTAAAAAAAAGAAGACAGCTGTACCATGTCAGATATAGAATTACAATTTTGAGTTTGCATTCCTATATTCCCGCTTTATATACATCACAGAAGACTGAAATATAACAAAACTATTGGACAGAGAAACACCGGATTTCCGTCGTAAACAAAAAAACTTGATTAATGATGAAATTATGAAAAATATTAATAACATTCCACCCATGAGGCCAAAGAGGGGCTTTTGGTCATTGACTGCAGGAACGGGCTACGATACACCTAGCACTACTGTCATTGCACAAGAGATCATTATCACATTCTACAGGTATGTTGTGTCAAAACTGTTGCATCACTGTTGCGCCTTTTCAGGAACCTCAGCATGGGACCAAGGATAAGGATATTGTGTTCTTTGCATCTGGAAACATCTCTATGAGTATTCACACTGAGAAGATGGGATACCAGCAAGGTAATGATTCAACATCAACTTGTAGAAATGAGTAGCATCAGCACTACATGATCAATTCCACTACCCTGGGGCTATAGGCCTATACTGTAGTAAAACAAGGACAAGGGTTCATGTTTTGGTGCCACATAAGTGTTAAAATAGTTCCAGTTCACTGTTGTCAGAACACCTCCATGAGTGAATAATCTATCATTTGAACCTTGGCTGGACATAATCTAAAAATCACATTGTTCTATGTCATAGAAATGTATGATGTCAATGGCTATTCAAATTGATAATATGGATATTTCTGCATCTGTAAATATTTTACAGGTGAGACATTGGAAGTCACAGCACATATCACCAACAGCTCAACACGCACAATCAAGCCCATTTTCTACTTTTATGAAAAGAAGAGTTTCTTTGCCCGAGGGGAAAGAAGAGTCGACACGCAAAACCTTGTGAAAGAAAAAGGTGAGTCTATTGCTTCGTCCAGCAGACAGATTGTGACCAAGCTCTTCACCATCTCTGCAGAACTCACTCCAACCATCCTCAACTGCCACATACTCAAGCTAGAGTACAGACTGAAGGTAATTGACAATTGTAGAAATGGCTTGAAAATACTCCAAAACAGGACAAGAAAACAAGCCTAATATTGGAAGGGTAATACAGAGATGATCATAAAGAGTAGCCTCCCCTATAACCATTTCATGGTTTTTAATACATATTATTTTTCTGTTCTTTCAGGTTGCCCTTGATGTTGCCCTGACTAAAAACCCTGAGATCAAGCTACCCATCATTGTTCTCCCTGCAACTCAAGGTCTTGGGCAGGAACCCCCACCTTACACCTTACACCTTACTCACTAACATTGATGGGTCAGCCTCCAAGCAGCTATAGGCACGCGGGATCAAATGAAATACTACTCTCTTCTGATGCATATTCATCTATCAATGTACTGTATACAGTGTATTTATGTGTATGATTTAACCGTAATTTTGGTCCTTTTTTAAATCTGAGATTGCTAAATGTGTTATTTTTTTGTATATTATTTATTGTGTGCATGTAATGTTCACAATTTCTCATATAAAAATCATTATTTCATTATTTATATCATTATTTATGTCAAATATTTGGCAAACGCAGTTAATATTTACCGTGAACTAATATTCAATAAATCCTAAGTGAAGGAGAAAATCATATTGTTCCTGCACCCTAAAAAAGGTCCAGCGTTTATTGATGTCACGTTCTGACCCTAGCTCTTTTTTTATTTCTTTGTTTTAGTGTGGTCAGGGCGTGAGTTGGGTGGGTTATCTATGTTTGTTTTTCTATGTTGGTTTTTTCGTTTGGTCTGGTATGATTCTCAATCAGGTGTCGTTAGTTGTCTCTGATTGAGAATCATACTTAGATAGCCTTTTTCCACCTGAGTTTCGTGGGTGGTTATTTTCCATGTCAGTGTTTGTCCCACACGGAACTGTTTCGGTTTGTATTTCACGTATCGTTTATTGTTTTGTTTCTGTGTTCGTTCGTTAATAAAGAGCATGAACACGTACAACGCTGCGCATTGGTCCTCCGATCCTTGTTACTACTCCTCCTCAGATGAGGAGGAGGACAGCCGTTACAATTGAGTGATTATGTTATTGTTGTCTAGCCATTTAAATATAACCCCAAGCCAAATACCTAACATCACTGTTAGGTATTTTACATGGTAATAAAGGATTAAGGGAGTACAAAAAGCATGTAGCCTATACACATTTATATTATATGGCTCAAGATATATTATGTATTATTTGTAACATAGGTGACGGCAGTTACCCATGTGACTGTGACATAGCCACTTGTAGGCTGAAGAGCCATGGCCCGCGAAACAGATAAAGTAGCCTACTTCCATAATGACCGCTAGATAATGAGGTGCCAAACTGGTTGGTATCCTTGTTCATAGTAAAGAGCACACTTGACTTTTAGCCCGGGGGTAATAACACAGTGAACTCAAAGGGTCTGCTCTGGTCCTTATCCTCCATGCTTCTAGGTAACATCTCCTGTTACACTGTGTGGAATACTGACACTGTCTAGCTTCATGAATCATACATTAGAGTCGTGCACGCCCCTTGTGACTGCTTAGTTCCCAACTCAGTCACAATGGCAGTAAAACACTTCTCAGTCGACTACAACACGATTAATGAACATGGCACTTTTTCAGCTGGGGATACTATCACTGGGCGGGTCACTTTGGAAGCATCCAAGGAGACCTCTCTCCAGTCTCTTTTTATCACGGCAAAAGGGAAAGCTGAGGTGAAATGGACTGAAAATGAGGGTGAAAACCCTGTGGCCTACAGTGGCAAGAAGAAATACTTCAGTATTCAAATATTGTTGCAGGAAGGGAAGGGGGATGGTATGTAACACTTCAGCTTTCTGTGTTTCTGCAACAATTAAGACTGGTTAGGATTAATGCTTCATACATTTAATAGCCTAACTCACAATAATAATTATTGGTGACGCAATGCTATTCCAGAACCATTGTTGAGAATACTGTAGGGTTAGGTTACATACAGTATCAGTCAAAAGTTTAGACACCTCTTCTCATTCAAGGGTTTTTCTTTATTTTTACTATTTTCTACATTGTAGAATAACAGTGAAGACATCAAAACTATGAAATAACACGTATGGAATTATATAGTAACCAAAAAAGTGTTAAACAAATCAAAATATATTTTATATTTGAGATTCTTCAAAGTAGCCACCCTTTGCCTTGATGACAGCTTTCCACTCTCTTTGCATTCTCTCAACCAGCTTCATGAGGTAGTCACCTGGAATGCATTTCAATTAACAGGTGTGCCTTGTTAAAAGTTAATTTGTGGAATTCTTTCCTTCTCAATCAGTTGTGTTGTGATAAGGTAGGGGTGGTATACAGAATAAAGCCCTATTTGGTAAAAGACAAAGTTCATATTATGGCAAGAACAGCTCAAATAAGCAAAGAGAAACAACAGCCCATCATTACTTTAAGACATGAAGGTCAGTCAATACGGAACATTTAAAGAACTTTTAAAGTTTCTTCAAGTGCAGTCGCAAAAACCATCAAGCGCAATGATGGAACTGGCTCTCATCAGGACCGCCACTGGAAAGGAAGACCCAGAGATACCTCTGCTGCAGAGTTACCAGCCTCAGAAATTGCAGCCCAAATAAATGCTTCACAGAGTTCGAGTAACAGACACATCTCAACATCAACTGTTCAGAGGAGAATCAGGCCTTCATGGTCGAATTGCTGCAAAGAAACCACTACTAAAGGACACCAATAATAAGAAGAGACTTGCCAGGAAACACGAGCAATTGACATTAGACCGGTGGAAATCTGTCCTTTGGTCTGATGAGTCCAAATTTGAGATTTTTGGTTCCAACCGACATGTCTTTGTGAGATGCAGAGTAGGTGAATGGATGACCTCTACATGTGTCGTTTCCACTGTGAAGCATGGAGGAGGAGGTGTGATGGTGTGGGGGTGCTATGCTGGTGACAATGTCTGTGATTTAGAAGTCAAGGCACACTTAACCAACATGGCTCCTCAGCATTCTGCAGCGATACTCCATCCCATCTGATTTGCGCTGAGTGGGACTGTCATTTGTTTTTAAACTGGACAATGACCCAACACACGTCCATGCTGTGTAAGGGCTATTTGATCAAGAAGGAGAGTGATGGAGTACTATATCAGATGAGCTGGCCTCCACAATCACCCGACCTCAACCCAATTGAGATGGTTTGGGATGATTTGGACGAGTGAAGAGTGAAGAAAAAGCAGCCAACAAGTGCTAAGCATATGTGGGAACTCCTTCAAGACTGCTGGAAAAGCATTCCATGTAAAACTGGTTGAGAGAATGCCAAGGGTGTGCAAAGCTGTCATCAAGTCAAGGGTGATTTGTTTAACACTTTTTTGGTTACTACATGATTCCATATGTGTTATTTCATAGTGTTGATGTCTTCACTATTATTATACAATGTAGGAAATAGTAAAAAAAAAAAAAAAAAAACCTTGAATGAGTAGGTGTGTCCAAACTTTTGACTGGTACTGCATATGCCTAATATGACTTTGTATTAAGCAGAATCTGAATTTACATTGCCCATTTGAAAATGATTTGTGTTGGGTCTCACCTCCCCTTTTTCAGGCTCTGAAATCATTTCTCCTGGGAGACATGTGTACCCTTTCACCTTCCAGATTCCAGCCAAGTAAGTGTTCTATCCATCACATATTTGTGGGTTTATTTTTTTCATTGGAGGAAACAATAATCACAGATTTTGTTTTGTAAAAAGGCCTTCTAGAGGTTTCCACAGATAGATGATAATGAGTTTTCTTTTTTTCATATTTCCTCTCAGAGAAATGCCTTCATCTTACATGGGGAAATGGGGCAAAATCTCCTACTATTTGAAGGCCAAGTTGATCAGGACGCTTTGGTTGATAGACAGAGCCAAGACAGAGTTCACGTATCTGTCAAAGACTAATATGATCATTCCTGGACTGAGGGTAAAGTGTTCTTATTATCCATCCTGCTTCTTGAACTTCATCTGCTTTTTTACTATTTACAGCCAAAATTACCATGGCAACAGAACGCATATCAACAGTTTACTTTTTATCTCTTGTTTTGTAGGAGCCCCAGTATGGTTCCAAGATTCTATTCTTTGCCTCTGGAAATATCTCTATGGACATTCATATTGAGACAATGGGGTATCTATCAGGTCAGTCTGCAACCAAAGCTACTTCAGCTTGCCTAACAGTGATTCAGGGATGATGGTCATTTTAATATTACATCTATATCCATTCAATAAGGTACAGGGGGGTTGTATTAAATAAAACAGAGATCAGTAAATTAATATACACATTCAATATATTAACATGAAATATGAAATGCAATAAATGAATGGGGGAAAATGTATGAGAGTGAACTATCTCATTTGCTAATGAATTAGGCTACGATGTGATACCCTTCATACACTTCTCCTGAGGAGAAAAATGTCTCGAAATGTACATTCTGTAAACCCAATAACTGAATCAAGTTCCTTTCCTTGTGTTCCCTGTAAGGTGAAGCAATAAAAATCCTTGTTGAGATACACAACAACTCTACACGCACAGTAACCCCCAACTTCTACCTATATGAAGAGCAAAGCTTCTTCGCCAAGCATAAAAGGAAATTCTACACCATTGACATCATTAAAGAGAGAGGAGATCCTGTTACGGCTTCTACAAGACAGACTGTGACCAAAGTATTGACTATCCCTCCACAACTTCCTGTCTCCCTCCTAGACTGCTCCATACTGAAGTTAGAGTACAGACTGAAGGTATATTATGATGAAATACACACATATAATGAACACACAAGACCAGCTAAATTATGAATACAGGGATGTAGAGTAGGAGAGGAAAGAGAGTTTTCAATTCATGAAAAAAACACAAATAAAATATGTGTAATGCAGTCACTTCGTATGTGAAAACTTTACTGTAATTTAACATTTGGGCAACTAAGTGTACGTTCATATATTTTCTGTATTTGTAGGTCACTCTTGACGTCCCAATGGCCAAAGACCCAGAGGTTACACTTCCCCTGGTTATCCTCCTGGATAAATCAATAGCAGCTGAGGAACGGCAGCAGGAATACAGCTGGTCTAAATGAGTTCTCATGCTCTAGAACTTTGGTATTTTTTAAACCTCAGATTTTGGGCTGGATGTGTCAATGTGTAGTTCATACATGCATAATCTATGAGCAGGGGTGGGGAGTAACGGATTACATGTAATCTGTTACATGTAACTGATTCCAGAAAAATATAACTATAATCCATTACCAGCTAAAATATTGTAATCAGAATAAAAATACAGAACAACAACAAAAAACTAGATGATTACTTCTAGGATTAATTTTAAATTCAGAAATTCAGAAATTCAGAAACGTTTTAAATTCAGAAACAAATGTTTGCGAAAAGTTTACAAAAGAACAGGAATAGTTTTTTGTAGGCTACAGTCCAAGCTATGTCTTCCAATGGCACCCAGGAACAGCAGCTGCAACTTTGGCTGTAGCTAATTGGGATCCTAAAAAAACACAAAAATACTAAAATGGCGCGACTGCTGTCGGCATGCAAAGATTACAATTTGAATAAACGCTTGGAGGTAAGGACGACAGCAGTGGTGTAGCCTACGGGCGATACAGATATAACTTTATTGATATCTATTTTATTGATATCTACATAGCACAATGATGTGAATCACACCGCTGCTCTCTCATTTAGTAATTTGCTCCTTATGGATTGTGGTTGTTGTGGATGGCTGTTTACAAATGTACACTGAGTGTACAAAACATTAGGAACACCTGATCATTCCGTGACACTGACTGACCATTTAAATTCAGTTGAAAGCTATGATCCCGTATTGATGTTAAATCCACTTCAATCAGTGTAGATGAAAGAGCGGATCAGGTTAAAGAAGGATTTTTTAAGCTTTGAGACAATTGAGACTGTGTATGTCTGCCATTCAGATGGTGAATGGGTAAGAAAAAAATATTTAAGTTCCTTTAAACGGGGTATGGTAATAGGTGCCAGGCACACCGGTTTGAGTGTGTCAAGAACTGAAACGGTGCTGTGTTTTTCACGCTCAACAGTTTCCCGTGTATATGAAGAATGGTTCACCACCCAGTGGTCGAAAACAGGTCACTGATGAAAGAGGACAAAGGAGGCTGACACAAATTGTGCAGAGCAACAGACGGGCTACATAAAAGAATGCACAACTTGTCGTACATTGACACAAATGATGTATGGCAGCTGATTCCCTTAAAGAGTTCCACTTCTTTCAGCAAAAAACAAGAAACTGCGGTTGCAGTGGGCTAAGAAACGAAAACACTGGACACTGGAGAATTGAAAAAGCATTGCCTGGTCTGATGAATCCCGGTTACTACTGTGTCACGCTGATGGACTAGGGTATGGAGAAATCCACATGAGTACATGCATCCATCCTGTCACGTGTCAACATTACAGGCTGGTGGTGGTGGTGTGATGGTGTGGGTTGTGTTTTCATGGCACACATTGGGCCCCTTGATTAAAGTGGAGCAGTGTTTGAATTCCACAGGATATCGGAACATCATTACCAATCAGATGTATGCCTTCATGGCAGCAGTGTATCCATCTGCAAATGTTTTTTCTCAGCAGGATAATGCCCCATGCCACAAGGCTAGGATTGTCCAGGAATGGTTACACAAACATGACAGTGAATTCAGCTTACTGCCCAGTCACCAGATCTCAATCCAGTTGAGCATCTGTGCGATGATATGGAACAAGCTATTCAGAGTAGAGATCCACTACCAGCCAACTTGACACAACTGTGGGAAGCATTAGAGTCAACATGGGCCAGCATCCCTGTGGAACGCTTTCAACACCTTGTAGAGTCCATGCCCCAACGATATGAGGCTGTTCTGAGGGTAAAAGGGGTGCAGCTCAATATTACCAAGGAGTTCCTAATGTTTTTACACTCAGTGTATATGTGTATTTTAACCGAATAATGGTTTAATTGAAGAAGTTTAAGCTGCCTATCAATCATTGTTTTAGCGACCAGTGGACAGACAATGAAACATTTTATCTTGCAGGAGCTGCATAGTGCGGATCCCAGCCCATGGAATAAAAGTTTGAGGGAGTACCTCCCTTCTAAACTCCTCCGTGGTTTTGTGCTCCACATGCAGTCAAAAACAAGTTCATTTAAGAAGACCACGAGTGAGGCTTTTATTGCTCAAGTGTCTTCTTTTTTTAAGCCCATAACCATGTGTGTGAGGTGTAAATTTGTTTGACTACCAAGAAACACTCTGTGCGTTCATTATTTAGCCCACCGCAGTAAATTAAACAGCTGCAAATTATCTATATATCAAAGTGTCACTAACAAAAACGTAAACAATAGGCCTATAGCAGATGCAGCATATGGCATTAATTTTCAGTGCTCAAAGCATGCCATTCCATGAGAGCAGCATTTAACAATGAGCCCAATCTGTCTTCCATGACAACAACATCATAAACAACAGAGAGGCTAAATCCTTCATTTTTGGGTTATGTTCAGGTAAAACAATTTGGCTCTTCTATATTTCCAAGTCCTATTCCTGAAGATCAAGGGGTATTCTGTTGTCTAGAGCAACTAGGGTTAAGTGCCTTACTCAAGGGCACATCGACAGATTTTTCACCTAGTCTGCTCGGGGATTTGAACTAACAACCTTTTGGCTACTAGCCCAAAGTTCTTTACCACAAGCCTACCTCCTGCCTCTTACATGAATTGGAATGACTGGAAATCTGTCCGTCTTTTTCTAATGCCAATTAAGGGGAAAGTCATCTAAAAGTAACTGAAAGTAATCAGATTATGTTACTAAATTTGGGTAATCCAAAAATTACATTACAGATTACAATTTTGGACAGGTAACTAGTAACTGTAACAGATTACATTAAGAAAGTAACCCACTCAATCCTGTCTATGAGCCAAATTATTGTTTTACCTCAAGTAGCCACAAAATCCCTAGTTTTTCTAGAAGTTCTGTTTTTCTCAAGTAGCCATTTTCCCCAAAAAATGTCCCACATGGGCCAGGCCCCAAACAATTAGAGTTCTAGCCAATGAGCTTCAGCCGCTTGTCATTCTAGTGACAGCTAGCAAGATGCACACACAGCAGAGAGAGAGAGAAAGAGAGCAATGACGTGATGCACATATCTGCTCATATGAGAAGTAGTATACAATTTTCTGGGACCACTTTTGGCTCGTGAGCGCTACTATCAGAACTACTGGCTAAAAAGTATATAAAAGTACCAGAGAATCTCTTTAAGATACTGTGTGAGAAAAGTCATTAACATGACTTCACACCCTTGATATATAATTGAATCAGGTGTGTTAGCGCTGGCCAGGAACAAAAGCCTGCATGCCCTGTTGATTCACAGGACCAGAGCTGAAACAGAAGGACAAATTCATATAAACATTTGTGAATGGTGATGAAGTTGTTCAGATTCTGGGAACATACAAGGAAATATTCAAGCTACTGTACCTCACTTTGACTAACAGCATGTGCTGTATACTGTATAGCTCTCAAATAAATAAAACATCACATTACTTTACTAACGTCTCATTGGTTATGAACAACATTGACTTTACTCACTGCATGTATCTCTTAAAACATACCAGACCAGTTGACAAACTAACAGTAACAATCATAACACAACAGATGGCAGACAGGCACGTGATAATGAAACCAGTTGGTTTCCATGGACTACTTCCAAAGAGGAGGAACATCATGCAGATAGGATAGTGCGGTGCAAAACGCTGATTGGTTAAAACTGCATTCCAGTCAGTGTCTATTCCACAGGTTACCACCAGCTAAATCTAAGATGTTAACATGCCTATTTGCTCTGTTCCACCTAACTGCGCAATCCTTTGTCTCATCAGCCCAGGCAGGGAAGTTATAAACTTCATCTCCGCTATAAAAAAACATCTAGACATTATCTCACATTTCTTTTAGACTGTTTAGTTTTTAACAGCTGAGATTTGTGTAAACCTTGCTGTCTGTCTCTCTGACATTTGCAACATTGTTTCAATATTCAAATTCGATCTCCAGCTGTCCCATAGTAATGAATGTGTCGGGAGTCGGGACAAGACAGACAGGCAGGCAGTGTTTCTCAGCCAGTTAAAATCATGAATCAGCTGGCAGAATTTTTATGGATGTATACAAAGAAATGTAAATATGAAAAAGGTCGAATTAAACAATGTGCAGCTAGTTTGCAGTCTCTCCAGCTTCAGTTTGAAGTGATTGTGTTGGCTGTGTTGTTGGCTCCTCTGAACAACAGTATCCTGACAAGAGAGCACATTTTCTATGCCAGGTGAATTTGCACATCATTAGCTCATTGTTATGGGTGCATCCAAATAAATGTCACTAGAAACAGCTTAAACAAATGCAAATACAGCTATTGTTGTTATTCTGGCTGCACTGTTGACGTGACTGTAAGTTATCCGTAGTTGGCAAGCTAGCAAGCAAGGGATAAGAACGTTTCCAGCCAGTATGGCTATGGAACATTTACAACGAATGACTGGGTCACGTCCATAGATACAGAACAAAATGACTGAACGACTGGGTCGCGTCTCTGGCAACCGAACTGATAGAACCAAGCATTTCCTCAATATATCCTCCAAACACAGGCTTCTCAGGCATTATCACTTAATTATACCATGGCATTGTTGAATACTCCTTTCTGATTGGATTGAAGGGCATTCTAGAGCGTGCATTATTTCACTATAATATAATATACGCGCAGCATATTTGCACAATAGATTTCAATGGCTACAGTTAATTTTTACATGTTTTGTTTGAGCTGCTTTTGAAAGCAAAAGTCAAATTGAAAACAGTATGGTGTTGTTGAATTTGATTTTCATAATAGGCTATTCCTGAGGGCTTGGTTAGCAAAATTAGAAAGTCTGTTTGTGTGGTTACCACAGCAACTACTGTAGCTATCTAGTAAACTTTCTAGCTACTTCAGTGGATGTTGAACACAATTCCACCTGCAAATGAACACATTTCTAGTGGCAAATGTGTTGAATTATAGCGATGGTATGAAAGGGATGAACACCGCGCCAGTGCCTTCCACCAGTGGTGGTCAGTACCGTTTCAGATGAGGGAGGACCAATTCTTTTTCATGAGCATGTCCTTATTTCTGTCATTCAAATTCCATTCACCGAGTTAAATGTAACAGCGATAGGTTTAGGCTACTACATGATATTCAAATGTTCCCTATACCCATCATGAGGTTGCTACAACATAGTTTATGAATTAATGTTTACAACGTAGGTGCACACAGGTCGAGAGACAAATTTGACAGTGACAAATGGACAGACAGTGACATTCAATACCGCCTTGCGCACTCTTTCCTGCATCTAGCTGATAGTGGGTGTAATCATTAGTCCAACAGTTGCAAACAAAAGTTTCTATTGGACAAATTCAGGTATGTTTATCCCCATTTTGTTCCGTTTACTTTTGTTCAAGAAACATTTTCAACAGAATCGGCAGAATGAATACACCCCGATCACGTGTGAACACAGTTCACAGTTTCATAGCAGCCACGTTGTATTCCTTCTCACATCTATGTTATGCGCTCTCTTCCTATCACCTCTTCCCTTCGCCTGTGGACTTCAAGGCACAACACATCAGCTGTATGTGACCAGGCGTAAAAAAACTTTCCAAGCCAAACTGCTACACACAGCCTACATCGTTGTCACCATATTAGCCAAAGTAACGTCATAGTCAGTATAGCTAGTGGAACTAACACGTTAGTAAACCCGCTACAATCATGCAGTAACATTACATTGTACAGTCAGTAAGCAGTTACACCGGCGGGCCCCAGTGGCAATACATTTGTAAAACCAAAAGCTTACCTTGACTTGGATGAGATCCAGTGTTGTGTTGGATAGTCATAGCCAGCAAGCTAACATAGCATCCCTCTGTTTGAAGAGGGTGTTTCGGTAGGCTAAACTAGCAAGCTGCAATTGCTAGCTAAGTAAGTGAAACTGAAAGTGAAAAAAAATTACGAAATCTCTCTCTCTATTTCTCTCTTGCTTCTCCTTCATTTAGGAATAAAATAATTTGTTCAAAACTGTTAAACGATTCTCTTTCTCTCTCTTTGAGTCAACTATTCACCACATTTTATGCACTGCAGTGCGAGCTAGCTGTAGCTTACATTTTCAGTACTAGATTCAGTCTCTGATTCTTTGATTGGGTGGACAACATGTTAGTTCATGCTGCAAGAGCTCTGATAGGTTGGAGGATGTCCTCCTGAAGTTGTAAAAATTACTGTGTAAGTCTATGGAAGGGTGTGAGGACCATGAGCCTCCAATGTTTTTTATTGAAGTCAATGTACCCAGAGGAGGATGGAAGCTAGCTGTCCTCCGGCTACACCATAGTGCTACCCTACAGAGGGCAGCGGAGGCTGCTGTAGACCTTCTTTGTAAAATATTGTTTTAATCAATTATTTGGTGACGTGATAATATTTAGTATAGTTGTATCTAAAAATTATAACTTTTTTAAATGTTTAGAAAAAATACAGTACTGTGCAAAAGTTTTAGGCAGGTGTAAAAAATGTTGCACAGTACTGTATTTTTACAGGGGATGTAATTTTATTTCTCTATTTGGTTAGGTCAGGGTGTGATTAGGGTGGGCATTCTAGTTTTTTCGTTTCTATGTTGGCTTGGTATGGTTCCCAATCAGAGGCAGCGGTCTATCGTTGTCTCTGATTGGGGATCATATTTAGGCAGCCTTTTCCCACCTGTTGTTTGTGGGATCTTGTTTTTGTGTAGTGCCTGTGAGCACTCCATTACTTCACGTTTAGTTTGTTTCTGTATTTGTTTTGGTGAGTTTCATTTATTAAAACGTGGAATTCTACGCACGCTGCGCCTTGGTCCATTTATTCCAACGATTGTGACAGACGGTCCTCCCATTCCTCCTCTGAGGAGTCTCCACTGCCTTCCACGTAGTTCATATTTTCCATAGAACGCATAACACCTTGGTGATTATCCCTTACATATAGGAGAGTCACCTTAGTGACTTTGAATCCCACTGGACATTTACATTTACATTTAAGTCATTTAGCAGACGCTCTTATCCAGAGCGACTTACAAATTGGAAAGTTCATACATATTCATCCTGGTCCCCCCGTGGGAAATGAACCCACAACCCTGGCGTTGCAAGCGCCATGCTCTACCAACTGAGCCACACGGGACCACGGGACATCATTTGAAGAGTCTGCTCTGAACCTGAACAACCATACTCTTGCGTTAGGTTTTTATCTCATAGTGTTTGAACACACTTGCAAACAATTACTGGCAACAACACAATGACAATCAAAAGTTTCTCAGTTGACTACAACACAGTAACTGCATACTGGGGATACTCCTTGGAAGTATCCAAGGAGACCACAGTCAAGTCTCTTGTTGTCAAAGCAATAGGTTAAGCCAAGGTGGAATGGAACGCACATCAAAATAAATTTACTAAGGAGTTCAGTAGCAAGAAGGAATACTTCAGTCTTGAGCAAATATTGTTGCAGGAAGGAAAAATGGATGGAGTGTATAATTGCAGTCAACCTCTGATTTTGATTACTTTCATAAATAGCAAATTATCAGAAATTAACAAGCAGATTTATGATGGTATTTTGTGCCTACTATGGGAGATATGGTGAGATTTTCCTTGAGATTTAATGACATCAATTTGACAATAGATTTGATCAGGATGTGTCATGTTAAGATGGTAATACAACATGTCAATACATTTAATGTATTCACTGTTTTCCAGGCTCTGATATGTGTCCCCTTTACCTTGCAGATTCCAACTGAATAAGAGTTCCATCCATCAAATGATGTGTAGGTATTTAGAAACATTTCATAGACAATGTGTTTTAACAGAATAAAAATCAGTATTACCGTAATAATGATGTTTTTTTCCTCATAGAAATGCCTTCATTTTTCATCAAAATTTGGGAAAATCCCCTACAGTTTGGAGGCAAAGTTGACAAGGTCAATGAGGATGACATGCAAAGTCAACGTTGAGGTCACCTTTCTGTCCAAGTCCGATATGATCGTTCCAGGACTGAGGGTATGGTGTTTATTTTAATGGACTTGTGTTATCGTTTCTGTTTCTCTTATACAAAGGTGTGTTTATACCAGGTACACCCACAACTGGCAGTGGCATTACAAGAGATGTTACCATAACCGTCTACTGTGTGCCTCATACCATCTAGGAACCTCCTAGACTGATCGATCCTGAAGTTACACAATGAAGGTATATTATGATGAGAGTTTTATGCTCTGAATTCAAGAGAAAAGGAGGATAGAACATTATTTGATGCTGCTTAAGTGAGGTGACATTCTTTCACATGAACTTCTCCATATACGTGTGATAACAGTGATGGGAGTAGTAATGTGATCCAGCACCACCATGCTTGAGTGTACCCAAGCATTTTAAAGTGATCAGACAGCAGACCGACCAGTTTTGCAGCAGCACCTCTTGTGTTTTGTTTATTTCAAATCACTTTTTAGTCCACCACTTTGAATAAGGTTAGAGAAAGAGAGCGTGTTTTGTGCTTGAGTGTGAAGGGAATGCAATGCAATTCTCATAAAAACGTATTTAGAAATTCACTGTGTAAATTACACCATTATGAGATCTTTGAGATGTTGAAATTGAACTAAAATGTAACCTCAAAGACTCTGGAAATAGACTGCAAATCAATGTCTCAAATATCAACTCAGTGTGCATTCATCTCTCTATTCTCTACTCCATTAAGGTCACTGTTGACATCCCAATGTCCAAAGACCCAGAGGTTAAACTTCCCCTGGTTATCCTCCTGGACAAATGAAAAGCAGCTGAGAATGGCAGAAAGAATACATCTTGACCAAATGTCCTCCTATAAGATCCTGGTCCTGGTCCTGGTCGTTGATGCCCATAGGATGTAAGACTTGAGCTGGTGGTCTGTGCCTGTATCCATAAAACATCTCAGAACAGGAGTACTGACCTATGACCTGTTTTCCCTTTTAGATCACTATGGACAGGGATTATTATAGACAGGAAGGACCTGATCCTAGATCAGCACTCCTACTATGAGCTGCTTTGTGGATACGGGCCCAGTTTCCCAGAATCTCTGTTGTTTTGAAAGACTGTCTGTCACTGTCACAATGTCTGTAATTATGTTATTTTGTCACATGTATCAGTTATTTCCCAACTCTTGAATTGAACTTATTCTGTTTTTCCTCATTTCTTCCTTATGACACAATTTCTGCTTGTCTCGGATCTTTCAGTTACAGTATAAAATTGTTGAAGTCATTTCTCCTGGTCTCCACTAGATGGGGATGTAGGTAAAGTTGTGTAAGAGCAGTGACAGAGCAGGAACTAGCGTAATCTGATTTATTATCTGATGCTCATTGTTCCTGTCAACTAAGGAAATGTGCCACTTGATTTTTGAAGAATAATGTTTAATTTTAATCTTCATTTTTTTTCATCCAATCACTGGGATTACAGTTTTTTTGTTGAAAGAATAGGGTATACTTGTGATTATTTATGTTTCACTGTTTTTTAAAGTTGTGTGTTCTTCACTCACTCACTTACTCACTCACTTACTCACTAATTTATGGAAAAGTTGTCATACATGACTTTGTAACCCTGTAATATAATTGATTTGAACAAATCCAACCATGTCGATAAGGCATCTCTTTTCTACACAGTGAAAGGCCTGATTGGCATGTGGATATGGTCTGTGGTTCTTCAGATGATATGAATGCTTCCAGATTGTTCTGTGGGTTTGAAAGTGAGGTGCCAATCACCAGGGGACAGCAGGGCCGCTCTCTCCAGCCTGCTCTCAGAGATGGTCCATCCACAGGGGGTACCTCCAACATCAAGGGTACTCTGGGCAGAGCAACATGTGATTAGCATAACCAAAAAAGGTTGAGAACCACTGCCCTACAATCTTAGAAAAAAGTGTTCCAAATGGGTTATTCGGCTGTTCCCATAGGAGAACACTTTTTAGTTCCAGGTAGAACCCTTTTGGGTTCCAGGTAGAACCCTCTGTAGAAAGTGTTCTACATGGACTCAAAAGGGTTCTACCTGGAACCAAAAAGGGTTCTTCAAAGGGTTCTCCTATGGAGACAGCCGAAGAACCCTTTTAAGGTTCTAGAAATAGCTACTTTTTAAAAATTGTTTCTAAGTGTATCAAAAGAGTGCATGATCACCCGTTTTTCAGCTGCTGAGGTTACAGCTGGGGGTCACATCTTGGCTAATGTTACTAGAGTTCAGACAGATATTTGATACATTTTCTTAGGAGAGAAAATCATGTCCCCTGAAGTAAACTCATTTTAGGTTTGGGAGTATGCATCCATCAAACAGGCAAGAGACTTAAAACAACCATTGGACCATAGAGTTCCTTTCTGTGAAATGTCCATGCTCTTCCTTGTCTACCAATGCTTTCAGATAAAAAAAGAGAAAAAACAAAGGACCAGATTCATGATTCACAGTGCATGTGTTACCCAATCAAAGAGCTCTTAAGTGAAACCATGCCCATATTCTTGACAGAGACTCAGGGATCTCTCCTTGCCCAGAAGGAGAGCGTGTAAAGAGCTGAGCACGTTATGGCAGAGATCCATGTTGAAACCTTCAGATCTGGCAATTGGGACACCACCTCCCACACACACACACACACACACACACACACACACACACACACACACACACACACACACACACACACACACACACACACACACACACACACACACACACACACACACACACACACACACACACACACACACACACAGTGAGAGGCTTCAGAGCTCCACTGGGTTCTGACTCAGCAGAAAGATTCACAGGGCCTCACTCTCAAGTTTAACTCAGCTGAGGGAGGAGAAAACTGCCAGTGGAGAACTTTACTTAGTTGATCAATGCGTCCATGTAACATTACAGAAAACATTACAAAAATCTGTCTCTCTCTCTCTCTCTCTCTCTCTCTCTCTCTCTCTCTCTCTCTCTCTCTCTCTCTCTCTCTCTCTCTCTCTCTCTCTCTCTCTCTCTCTCTCTCTCTCTCTCTCTCTCTCTCTCTCTCTCTCTCTCTCTCTCTCTCTGTGTGTGTGTGTGTACCTTTGTGCTACAAAACCAGGACATTTTAAAGTTTTCAACTATATTGTCTAATTTTTAATGCTAAACTTGTGTTTTCATTTTACAAGAGTGCAAGGGGATAAAACAAGACAGAACAGTAGGGCTGTTCCAAGTAAGCTCCAATTTTAGAGTGATTTGCCAGTTACTGTTTACAGTTCTACTTGAGCCTACAGCGTCCTACAGTATAATATTACACCGGCCATAGATCATATTGAAACCTTAACAATACATCAATGATTTAAAAACCAAAAATATATGCATTGTCAGATACAGTATGTGCAGCGAAATGTGTTATTTTACAGGGTCAGTTATAGTAGTCCAGTACACCTGGAGCAAACTAGGGTTGTGCTTTGCTCAAGGGCACATCAACAGCTTTTTCACCTTGTCTGCTCAAGTATTCAAACCAGCAACCTTTCGGTTACTGGCCCAACACTCTATCTACTAGGCTACCTGCCACCCTAATTTCCACATGTATTGTATTCGGCACCATACATACATGGAACCAGTAGGGGCTGGATGGGAACCACATGGGAAGAAACAACATAGTAAATCACACAGCACTGAGAAAACTATTATGGCTGGTCATCCACTTCTAAGTCAGAACATGACATAACATGACATAACATGACATAACATGTGGAACAATAACAATACAGAAGGAGAGAGAAAGGATTAGCCCGTATAGCAGAATAGGATAAAGGAGAAAGGACTAGCCCATATAGCAGAATAGGAGAAAGGAGAAAGGACTAGCCCATATAGCAGAATAGGATAAAGGAGAAAGGACTAGCCTGTATAGCAGAATAGGATAAAGGAGAAAGGACAAGTCTGTATAGCAGAATAGGATAAAGGAGAAAGGACTAGCCTGTATAGCAGAATAGGATAAAGGAGAAAGGACTAGCCCGTATAGCAGAATAGGATAAAGGAGAAAGGACTAGCCCGTATAGCAGAATAGGATAAAGGAGAAAGGACAAGCCCATATAGCAGAATAGGAGAAAGGAGAAAGGACTAGCCTGTATAGCAGAATAGGATAAAGGAGAAAGGACAAGCCTGTATAGCAGAATAGGATAAAGGAGAAAGGACTAGCCTGTATAGCAGAATAGGATAAAGGAGAAATAAAGGTGAAAGGACTAGCCTGTATAGCAGAATAGGATAAAGGAGAAAGGACTAGCCCGTATAACAGAATAGGATAAAAGGGAAATAAAGGAGAAATGACTAGCCCGTATAGCAGAATAGGAGAAAGGAGAAAGGACTAGCCCATATAGCAGAATAGGATGAAGGAGAAATAAAGGAGAAATGACTAGCCCGTATAGCAGAATAGGAGAAAGGAGAAAGGACTAGCCCGTATAGCAGAATATGATAAAGGAGAAAGGACTAGCCCGTATAGCAGAATAGGATAAAGGAGAAAGGACAAGCCTGTATAGCAGAATAGGATAAAGGAGAAAGGACTAGCCTGTATAGCAGAATAGGATGAAGGAGAAATAAAGGAGAAATGACTAGCCCGTATAGCAGAATAGGATAAAGGAGAAAGGACTAGCCCGTATAGCAGAATATGATAAAGGAGAAAGGACTAGCCCGTTTAACAGAATAGGATAAAGGAGAAATAAAGGAGAAATGACTAGCCCGTATAGCAGAATAGGAGAAAGGAGAAAGGACTAGCCCATATAGCAGAATAGGAGAAAGGAGAAAGGACTAGCCCATATAGCAGAATAGGAGAAAGGAAAAAGGACTAGCTTGTATAGCAGAATAGGATAAAGGAGAAAGGACTAGCCCGTATAGCAGAATAGGATAAAGGAGAAAGGACTAGCCTGTATAGCAGAATAGGATTAAGGAGAAAGGCCTAGCCCATATAGCAGCATAGGATAAAGGAGAAAGGACTAGCCTGTATAGCAGAATAGGATTAAGGAGAAAGGCCTAGCCCGTATAGCAGCATAGGAGAAAGGAGAAAGGACAAGTCTGTATAGCAGAATAGGATAGAATTTGGGAGACAGGGATGAATAGATCACCATATCACAACCTAATTAGATGTATGAAAGTGAGGTATTATAAGGTACATTTACATTTACATTTAAGTCATTTAGCAGACGCTCTTATCCAGAGCGACTTACAAATTGGTGCATTCACCTTATGATATCCAGTGGAACAGCCACTTTACAATAGTGCATCTAAATCTTTTAAGGGGGGGGGGGGGGGGGGGGGGGGGTTAGAAGGATTACTTTATTTAGCAGCGAACAGTTTTGACTGGGCTGAGCGGGAACTGTACTGTACTGGTACATTATGGTCCAGGTGGGAATGTTATCCTGAAAGAGGGATTGTGCTGTTCCTCATGACATGCATGGAAAAACAAAGCCATGAAAATATACGGACACTCTACCCAAAATGATTTTGTGTATTTGTTTAGATGAAGCAGCACCAGGTTTGGGGAGTAACGGACTACAAGAAAACTGTACCTGTAATCAGTTACGTTACTAGCAAAAATATTGTAGATTACATATACTTTAAAAAAACAAATGATTATTTCTTGGATTACTTTTAAATTCAGAAAGGATGTTTGCAAAAAATTATGACACCTTTCAGTTTTCTAAATGACATTCAATTCAGCGTTGAAAAAAGGCACAGGTCTAAGTGTGTTCCACCTGAGATAGTCTATCCATAAGCCAGAGACCACTTTGATGACACACCAAATGCTTTTGATGGATCCTTTTCGTCTTCTTCTAATGCCTCATAGCCCTTTCCTGCAGTCAAATGGCCAAATCACCTTCTAGTGGCCTCATGGGTAGAATGTTGTTCATATTTTTCATATTTTCATAATTAATAAACATTATTATTTTTAAAATGGCAGAAATGTGATGTTTCTTTGTCAAATGGAGTGGTTATATTTCAGTCTTCTGTGATGTATAGACCCTTTTCCAGTACACTACAAATTGACGTCACGCACGGATGCGTGCGACTCTGGGCGGCAGTAAGAAAGCCGTCACCATCTGCGCCATTCAACATAGCCTAGATTTACTTTTTTTTGTTCTCATACACAATGTTTTGATTCTTGCTTGAACAGTCATTAAGATTATATTTGGTTGTGATATTTGCAAAATGTTAGCTAGAATGCTAACGCTCATTGATATAGTCTGTAGCAAAAGCTAGTCTAAGAGCCATTTTACTGGTTGAAGTGTTTTTTAAGTATAATCCAGTTGATTATACTTAAATGATGCAAACATTATATTAAGCAGGACATTCATACGAGCCTTAAAATCCAATTATAATCCAAAAGTACTGTGAAATGCACTCATAAGCAACATGCAAATAGAGGCTTTTATTGCTCGCATTCTATGAGAACTCCCCCTTGTTCTGCCACCAACTTGCGGGCATCGCCCTCATGCGGCACATAAAGGAGTCTATATAAAGTGTAATATTGGAATGCAAACTCAAAAGGTTATACATCTGACATGGTAGGTATCTTTTTTTGTTGTTGACCATAACCACGTGTGTGAGGTACTTGCATACTTTTGTTTCAAAGTAGATTTGTTTAAGACTACCAAGAAATCCCGATTTAGCCCACTGAAGTAAAAGGTTAAGGGGTAAGAAATCCAAACTTAACTGAAAGTAATCAGATTACGTTCCTGAGTTTGGGTAAACCCAAAGTTATTTTACTGATCACAATTTGGACAGGTAACTAGTAGGCTAACAGGTTACATTTAGAAGTAATCTACCCAACCCTGCCTCTCACCATCATCTCTCGAAAGGTTACAGCAGAAAAAGACGGACAGCCGTGCTATACATGTATTGCCTGAAGTGTGCCTTGCCTGGTTTTGGAAGGAGCTGGCTACATCAGAAACAGACAGTCAGCCATTTACACTGTGTAGACCTACAGTGTATGCCTCAGCCTTGCCTGGTTTTGGAAGGAGCTGGCTACATCAGAAACAGACAGTCAGCCATTTACACTGTGTAGACCTACAGTGTATGCCTCAGCCTTGCCTGGTTTTGGAAGTAGCTGGCTACATCAGAAACAGACAGTCAGCCATTTACACTGTGTAGACCTACAGTGTATGCCTCAGCCTTGCCTGGTTTTGGAAAGGGGTTGAGGAGGTGTGGCCTCTAGCGCCTGCCGCCCCCGTAGCCAGAGAGAGTACCCATGACAACTGTAAGGGCCTGCTGGCGACTCCCTGTCTTCGCTGGTCGGTGTTGCCATGGCGACTCCCCACGGGGCTCCCATGTATCAGCGGGAGGGGCGTCCAGTTGACTAACCCTCTTCCAGCTGGGGAGCAGCAGAGAGGGAGGGGGGGGCGGAGAGGGGGGGATAGCATGGCAGAGCTGAGAGAGACAGAGAGAACAGCAGAGCTGAGTGAAAGAGTGAGAGAAAGATTGCACAGCACAGCAGAGCAGTGTGTGTGTCGGCCCAGCAGTGCCTGGAGAGCAAGAGACGGTACACCAGAGAGAGTGAGAGACAGAGAGAGAAACAGAGAGAGAGAGGGAGAGCGAGAGAGGGAGGGAGGGGGAGGAAGAGCAAGAAACCAAAACCCCAGGAGGACACACAAGGGTGTTCTGAACTATGAAAACAGGCTCCATCCCTGATTACACACAGACACCCTTATAACTGCAGCCAGATACTGAGTCCAAAATAATATTTTTTTTTTTTTTACTGGAGTAATTATGCAGTGTAACTGCAGTTACACTGCAGTATAATTGCAGTTCAACTCCAGTACACTGCAGTTATTCTGTAATTACTCCATCCAAAATTCCACAGTCGACTGCAGTTACTGCAGTTTCAAAACTGCATTATTTTTTTGTAAGGGCATGTGCTGGCTCCAGGCATAAGCGACATAAGCAGTAGCTTAGGTCCCCCGGCCTCAACACAAAAAGGGGGGTCTCAATTTAGGCTACTGTTGAGTGTGCAGTTACAAAATGTGATTGTGCATAAGCAGTTTTCCTTTTGCTATGTCAGTCAATGACAGTCACTTAATTGTCATTCACAAAAAAAAATTGATTGGTAAGTTAACCTAGCCAGCTATCTAAACTTGTAGTAATCATGCCCAAATGACTGACCCGGTATGAAGGGTACCTGCCCAGAGGCCCTGACCTCCAGGAGGCCCCCATTGATTTTGTAAGCCACTCTCACTCAGATATAATTTTAACATGGCATAAGTCATGGAAAAATGTGTAGAATTTCAGGAAATTTGCTTTAAAACTGCAAAAGTCGATCTCCACCCACTACAGTACTTACTATAGAAGTATGTAGTAAACTGTAGTATACTGTAGAATACTATACTACACACCGTAGTGTTCCCTGATCATGTGTAGTATACTGTAGAATACTATAGTACACACAACAGGATTATACACACAAAAACACTGTAGTAAATACCATAGTCCGCAAAAACACTACCTTTTTTAACTATAGTCAATACTACAGTATTTAATTTGCATATATCCTGCCTATTCCCCTCCCTCATATCCCAATTTGTGCAATCTGTAAATACTACAGTACACACCATTCCATAAAAACACTACAGTACTTACTACAGTATAACATACTACAGTCAGCAAAAACATTACAGTAAATACTACAGCATATTACAGTCCACAAAAGCACTACAGTAATTACTATAGTATATGCTACTCTTTTTTTACTACACTATTTATATTTACTACAGTAAATACTACAGTATATTACAGTACACTACGTTATAAACTGGGTGGTTTGAGCCCTGAATGCTGATTGGCTGACAGCCATGGTACATCAGACTGTATACCATAGGTATGACAAAACATTTATTTTACTGCTCTAATTACGTTGATAACCAGTTTATAATAGCAATAAAGTACCTTGGGGGGTTGTGGTATATGGCCAATATACCACGGCATAGGGCTGTATCCAGGCACGACGCAAAAGAACAGCCCTTAACCGCGGTATATTGTCCATACCACACCCCCTAGGGCCTTACTGCTTAAGTATACTACAGTGAATACTACAGTAAAGTCTGCAAAAACATTACAGTGAAAACCATAGTATTCCTACCATGGTATACACTATAGTGTTTTTTCATGTGGGGCGCACGCCATGGCAAAATGTGTAGAACTGCAGGAAATGTACACTACAACTGAAAACGTTCCTCTCTGTCCCAGGGCAAAATGAGTAGAATTGCAGCAAATTAACTTTAAAAGTTAAAATAAATCTCTCCACTGTCAAGAGGGGGGCCACAAAATGTTTTGCCCACCCAACCAAATCTGGTTTAGGGTATCCCAAAAGGCTAGATCCGGCCCTGCACACAGACTTCAACCGACTGTCCTGTAGCTTTAGCCAAAGCTATTCCAAAGAGATGTAGTTTATGGCAGGGGTTCTCAAAGTGGGGTCAGAGCTAAAATTAAATAAAAAAGTTTGAGAAACGTGGTTTATGGCTTTAGCAAAAATAAATAAACAATAGTCATTGACATTATAACCTTGATTTCCTAAAAACTGTCAAACTAATTATTGCAGTAATTATCTGAGGATTCATATTTGACTGATTCTGCATGTGCTTTAACCAACCTCTGCAACAGATACTGTCTGTACGTTACCCTTCCTCCCCACTCAAACCCGTCTCACTGACAAGCACGGCACATAGGTTTGGGCTGACCCGGGACCCAGGGTAGGCTACTCTGTTCCCAGATGGTTGTGTTGTTCTGTAGTCGTGTGGTTGGGGAGCCTGTGAAATGGCAACAGTGTGTCCGCTGGCTGGGAAATACACAGAGGCTTTTTCTGCCCCATAATTGCTCCAAGCTGTGTCCCCTTGAAGGTCTGTAAACCACTTTTCATGTGTGTGTGTGTGTGTGCGCGCACGCGCGTGTGTGTGTGTGTGTGTGTGTGTGTGTGTGTGTGTGTGTGTGTGTGTGTGCGTGTGCGTGTGCGTGTGTGTTGGGTTGGGTTGGGGGGATTTCTAGTGAACAAGTAGAAATCCATTTGATGTAAATACAGAGTATATACTGTTGGCCTACCTAATTTAAGTTAAAAAAAAATATTCAATCCAAATCGCGGGTTATTGCATCTTTTAAAGGCAATGTTCACCCGTTCACTGCATCTTGCATGTCAGCTCAATCGGAAATTGTCTTTAAAAGCTGTAACGCCTTTAACCTGCGAACAAATTTATAATATGCCATTAAGCAGAAGCTTTTATCCGAAGCAACTTACAGTCATGCATGCATACATTTTACGTATGGGTAGCCCCAGCGGGAAATGGTCAAACGTATTCTTGCAGTAATTATGTGAGGCTTAATATTTGACTGTTAATTTGAATAAAAAATTTTTTAACTTAAAAATGTATAAAGAATATAAATGCCTCATGAGGTTAGTTCAACTAAAAGCTTATTTTACTGTAATGTTTGTAAATAAAGTAAATGTAAACAAACTCTATATAGCATCAAATCATGGTTAAAACTATAATTGTTATATCATCGATGGTCAGTCCTCTGTCTATGAATTGGAGAGAGGTAGAGCCCATTCCTCAGTTTTTTACCAAAACGGGCAGAGAGAACGCTTTGTTATTGTTTCAACTGCTGATTATCCTTTAAGCCTTTAAGTCCATTTCTTTCTTTTTATTTACCAACAAGAGGTTTTAGTCACGAGGAAAGAACCGTGTACAACAATAAAAGGAACATCTTCAGGACACATTTCTTTTGGAAAAGCAGAGATAAACTTCCCACAGTAAACATTTTGTTGATGTAAGTGCAGAAAATGTCTTCACTGTTTTTTTTGTCTCAATTTCATATAAAAACATTATTTTCATGATATAAAAAGTGACACAAGGCATTTTTTGTCAGTGTTACGAAAGGCAATGAGCCAAAGACATTCTATACTAATATAAATGAACTATTACAGTTTATTTTCTCTAGTCATTCGTGCGATAATACTTATTCTATCCTACAACTTTGTGACTAGTCTACTTCTACATGTAATAAAGTGTAACTATAATGTGCACCTGTCATGGTAACCTTTGGATTTACAAATCTTAGCATATAAAAAACATTGTTTTTTGACAGAAGTTAGTTTGTTGACACAAAGACACAAACCACTATCCAGACTTATTTATGGAACTCTGAGAAGCACCCTCCCCTGCACAGGTGAACGTTACATATCTTGCAGCCAAACACGCTCTCATGTCGCAGCCCCTTGTTTGTGCAGTTCCTGCAGCGCCGGGAGCGCTCAGACATGCGGTCCAGTCGGTGCCCGTACTCAATGGGTGAGTCTGCGTGGCGTTTACGTGCCGCCCGCTCCATACCCCTCGCCCCCTGGTAGTCCCCGATGAGCTGCTGTGCCAGGCGGACGCGGAAGTGACGCTGGGTGAACTGTTTCCCGTTGCAGCCAGCCGGAGGGGCGCCCCCGCGGCTCTCTCGTAGGATGACGTAGGCGTTGACGATGCAGAGGTTGACGTAGAACCACAGGAAGTAGCGCCACCACTTCTTGCAAGGGCGCCCCACCTGGTAACACTCCCTCAGCTGGTCACACAGGTCCACCCCTCTCATGTTCTCCTGGTACAGTAGCAGGGGGAGGGGGTGTGGAACCCCAAAAGATACTCCTCCTCCGCCATCACTATCCACCTCCCACTCATGCTGCTGCTGCCTGCCCGGGCTGATACCCACAATCCCTGGCGCCGAGTTGGAAGACAGACAGCTGACCACTTTGGTGTCCCGGGTTACCGTGGCGACAAGGTTGCCACGCTGGCACTGGTAAAACTCGCCCGGCGACAGCTTGCCGACGTTGCATGGGCGGAGGACCTCAGGGTAACCACGGCGACTGGGCTGGGTTGGGCCGCAGGCGTAGAGGCCGTTCCGGAGGAGTCTCTGCATGAGGGGCACAGAGGTGAAGAAGCTGTCCATGAAGAGGTGGTGGTGCTTCCCCTCCAGACCCCTCACCAGGGACGTCACCACTCTGTAGCCCAGGGCAGCCACCGCCGCCTCCTCGCTGGCCTTGCCCACATAGATCCTGGCACGGTGGCAGTAGCCTGAACGGGAATCACACAGCATCCACACTTTGAGTCCTTTCTTTAGGGGCTTGGAGGGCATGCACTGGGTCGGCGAGAAACTACCTTTCACGGCCACGGCACCCTGGTCGATGGTCAGGCAACGGTTGGGCGTGTACGAGTCCCACATGGTGTTCTCAACGACGTCCAGCAGAGCACGTATTTTGTAGAGGCCATCATACCCTCGCTCGCCACGCACAGGCTCCGACTCACGGTCGCATAGATGTAGGTTCTGGGTGAGTTTCTCAAAGCGCCTAGCTGTCATAGTCTTTTTAAAGCCTGCATTGCCTATGAAAATGTCACTGGCCCAGTACATGTCAGCATCAGGAAGCTGGTTGATGCCCATGAGAATGTTCAGTCCTATGTAAGCTTTCATCTCTCTCAGGTCAGTGGGATGCCAGTGGGGGTCGGACTTTCCACTCCTCCTTTGCCGATAGAGGGCGTAACTGTTTGTTTGTTCTACCATGTGTTCAAAAAGAGAATCTGGAAAGAGTAACCGGAAATAGTCACGAGTGTCAGCATCGTCCCCCAGCGAATGCTGTGGGCCACTGACAGCGGAGAATGGCTCTATTGAAATTACCTGATCAGGTTCGCCCCAGAAGTCGGGAGAAGTGCAGTCTTCATCCAAGTCATCATCAAAGCTGAAAAAACTCGTGTGCTCCTCCTCCTCCAAATCGGAGAAATCAATATCCGAGTCGTTTGACGTGGTGTCAGAGCAGTTATTGGAGGTAGAATAATAGCACTCCTTCGTGTACTCCTCCTCCTCGTGCTTGATTCCATTGCCAGTGACCAAAATAATATTGCAGCCTCCTTCCGCGATGTAACTGACTGCGTCTGCAGTCTCCTCCGTTGCTGCTGTGCTTTTGAATCCATTCTCCCCCTCCTCGCCGTCCTCCTGTACTTCGTCTTCCTCCTCGTCCGAGTCTGGCTTTCTGAAAGGAATTTCAAACCACTTTACATCGACTGAAAGATTAAGCGGAGAATCTTCACTGTCGGAGACCGTGGTAGTTTCTGTGTCCGCGTTAGTTTCCAAAATAGTAAAAAGCTCTCTCTTTTTTCTTGCCGCCATGTCGGGGTATAGAACTGTCCCTGCATGAGTCTTGTATTTATTTTTTTCGTGGGGAAATAATCCTCAAATCTAACCTTCAATTCAATATGAGCCGAAATGCACTTAGAGACGTCTTCGTAAAACTTGCTGGTCTTTAAACCATGCGGTTTCTATAAGCTTGAATCTCATTGTTTCCGCTCTTCGGTTTTCTACGCTTTGTAGCGCAGTGTGGCCGCAGACGTCAGAAGCTGCATGCATGTCCTGCTTTGTAGGGCGTTTTGCGACTGCAGCTGGTGGGGTTGCTAGTTCGCTAGGCTGGCAGATGGCCGCTTGCTGTTGTAATGCCCGCTGGCATTCGCCACTATCAATAGCAGGATACCCACCTCCGGGGACACAGAGGGAAGGAAAAGAGTGCATGATATAGTTTATGACTATACAGATTTCCTATTTCTAAATAAACTGTTTTTTAAATTGTATAATGAATGAAGAATGTTGAATTTGTAGCCTACATGAATTAACAATCAATTTACAGAACACTCACTGAGTGACAACATTGCGTATTTGTAGGCTGTTATTACGCACGCAGTAATGCGCACTAAAATTATTGTTCTCCATGATATTATTTAGGTACCCTAAATGTCTGATGATGATATGGTTCTACACCACATACCCCTCTATGTAGCCTACTAGATATATCTCATACAGTTATATACTATTAGAATAGTTCTCTCAGCCTAATGATGAGCTCATTCATTCATAAACATGTTTCCTCTAACGGGTTACTACACGAAACTGCAGTCCCATAGGCTATTTTGGGAATTTAGTCCATCCCTCTTATATTGTAGGAATGTGGGCAGTCCCTATTCTTCACTCAGATGGGAGTATTTGTGTAATGTCAAGTGATGTTTTACCTGGCACTCTTAACTGTTAGCTAATGTATGGTTTAGCCTACTTTCATGTACCTGAGCTGACAGGTACCCATCATTCATCATTTAACACACCATCCTCATACAAGATGAATTATTTCCAGTATTCAATTGAACAAGAATGTTCCTCTGGCCACACCTAGGTACAGTATTACCGGTATGCACTGGTTTCAGCATTGGCTGTGAATACATTACTTTGGGTTAACATTATATTATATGCCATGCAGCCATGGTGAATTGTTCAGTTTCTGTAGTGTTTTACCACTGTAGTCAGTGTACCGCTAGACTCAATGCAGTATACAACAACTGAAATATGCAAATAGGCTAAAGGTGTCGACTTTCCTCGGGATATCTTACTTTAAAGTATTTTTAAGTCCTAGTGTGAATGTAGTACTGAGAAGCATGGTTAACAAGATGTCTAACTAAGGTCTCTGGGTTCAGATGAAACCACTCTGGTCTGGTCTATGCCTTGCACACTTGGGAGGAGGCTGCTGCCAAACTCCTATTATGGGGGAAGGGAGCTACAACCATGGCCTGCCTGACTCTATGGTTGAGTGAACATTTGGTCACTGCCTCTGGGCCATGCAGGAAGAACAGGATTTATGGCTGGTTCTTAGCCTACCCTTGCTCACATTCTAGTAGTCTTTGTTTCTGTGATATCATATTGCCTAGTCCTCTCTACACTGGTAGAATGTGTTTCCTTATCTGCCCAGAAAGGATTATTTGGGTAGAACTATACTAGTAACCAGTGTGTAGGAAATGGGGGGGGGGGGGGGGGGGACTGTGGTCCTGTGCTTGGAGATATCCGGACCAAAAATAGAAGTAAGCAAAAAAGCCTCCCTCCAGTGTTTCCAGACCCCTGGAGCACAGTGCTGCAGCAGACCCCTCAGAGACTCCAGCGGTGGGGTGGAGAGACGCTGACCAATAGGGTGTGTGTGTGTGTGTGTGTGTGTGTGTGTGTGTGTGTGTGTGTAGTGCAGGGATGGACTGGCCATCTGGCACTTTGGGCAAATGCCAGATGGGCTGGTCCATTTTTAGCCTAGTGGGCATGTCTAACTTGTTTTTTCTGTGCAAAATGATAATTATCTGGCTAATAATGGGGGTCTCAAAGGAAAAAATGGGCCAGTGTGTTAGAAATGCCAGGGCTGATATTTGGTCCCAGTCCGCCCCGGTGTAGTGTGTGTGCCTGTGGTGTGGACAACTCAAATACTTATTTTTTACACAATCTCATAGACAGGATCAGGGCAGTGCATGTGTGGTAGTAGCACAACCACTACAGCCACCGATACAGAGCATTGCCCTCTCACTATTCTTTTCTAATGGAACAGAGCACTCATCAAGCTCACATATTTGAGCTAAGTTTCACATTTTATGAGTAAAGACAATAATAATCAATATCTTTCTGTGGAATTAACAGTTAGAATGTGTGATTGGTACCTTAGTGGTGGCCTGATACATACATGTTCTTAGTCCCTTTGCAATGTCTGGATACATTTTCTCAGTTGCATGAACCGGATTTGTCCTATGTTAGTGCAATGTGCCTTTGAAATGTCATGTTTTTTGTCCTAACAAAAATCATAACATTTCATTTGAATTGTATGTCATAACAGCATCATAGGACTATCATAAACATGACATAAGATGATATGATCATTGACAGTAAATAAAAGCCTGTCCCAACCAGTTCACAAAGGTTACACATAAGCATTTGTCTTTATTATTACTAAAATCAAAAAGTCAAAGAACACCATTTGTTACTTCATGGATACATTTTCAAAGCTGTATATATGGTCATTAGCAATACCATCCGTTTATGCCTACATCGCCATATCGTCTTTGTTTTATCCATGCTAATCATACATTGCTGCAAAGCCCATTGTCATTTAGCCCATTTGAGAATTTTGGCTAGATTCCACTAATGTTCCTTGTACTCAGATGATGAAACTGAGGGCCAATTGTGACCTTGAATGACATTCACCTAGTGGCCTTTTCCATTTTGGGAAACAATGACCATACCACCCCCTTGTGGTGGTCTGAGAGAACTGATGTAATTTCCCCAGGAGGAATTTCAGTGCACCTAATGCATAACTATTACAGTACAATAGACTGTTCTGTTTAGTTATGAATTGTAAAATCTTTTTTATGGCTTTGGGCAGTTGTGTTAGCTATGATCAGCAACACCCTCTCTTCTATAACATACACACATTCAATTCAATTAAAAGGGCTTTATTGGCATGTTAAACATATGTTTACATTGCCAAAGCAAGTGAAATAGATACACATTCTCTCTTCAATAACACACACACACACACACACACACACACACACACACACACACACACACACACACACACACACACACACACACACACACACACACACACACACACACAGAATAGACCGACCCATTGGACGGAGCCACCACAACTAATCCCGATGCTACAAATGAGAGAACCATGACTGTGTTGCGCTTCAAAACCGCACGCACGCACGCACGCACGCACGCACGCACACACACACACACACACACACACACACACACACACACACACACACACAACCTGAATTCTCTGCATACATCTCAATGGAGAGATGAAGAAATTATGTGATATACATTCATATATACCAATGTCCACAGCTGCACTGATATGGAGACAGGAACCGACTTAGTTTCCCAATATAACCACTGGATGGCGCTAAAGCATTGGCTTTGGTCAAAATTATGTCATTGCACAATAGCTGGTGAAGAAATGTAGGATTATTGACAGAGAATAACAGTATATGGGTTAGAATTTGTCCTGTAAAGATCTATATAAAGTATTTTGATTTGTAGACAGTGGTGGGTTTCATACCAGTCCAGTCTACTGTGTGCATCAATAGTACTCTTCTCTCAAACCTCTAGACTGAAATCTCAAGAAGTAAAATATAAAAGTTGCAGCATGAGTTTCCAGAACTACATAACTTTTTAGAACTACTGATATGTTTCAGAAGTAAACACACACACACACACACACACACACACACACACACACACACACACACACACACACACACACACACACACACACACACACACACACACACAAAATATATTGTGTATCTTGGTCTTCAGCTCTGTTTGTGGCCAGGCCATGTGTTTGTCATTACGGTCATTCTGCTAGGACCAGAGCTGATGTACTGGGTCAGACTGGCTTTGGCCAAAATCCCGGCCTGGCCCAGCCCACTGTCCCAGTATCTGGTTCTGGATATCACCACGTCCAACCAGTGACTAATCCTAATTCCCTGAGCAATCTATCCGTATTATCCCGTTGATATTCTGCCTCTCCATTTTGTACTGTGGTGATTATTCATTTCTGTCGCTGTTTCAGAGGTACCCGAACTGAAAAATGTAGGGTCTGCCTTTGTTCAGAAAATGGAATGGAATTCAATGCAGTGAAATTGTCGCATACAGTACATTATAGATTACAGTAATGTGCTATGGAATAAAACCAAAGTAAAATAAAGGAAAGACAGTGTCTGGGGCAGATGAAAGAGAGAGGCTCCTAGTTTCCTTTGGTGCTCAGTGTAGACTCTTCCTGGACCCAGTCTCAGTAGGCGGTCCTAAACCCCTCTTTGACTCCATAAGTAAACATAGCCTAATGAAAAGGAAATCACTGGAAGATTACAGTTCATTAACATGCCATTGACCATGTTAAGGAGAGGCACCACAGGCTGAAATTAAATTTTTTCATCTACTTATCAATTTTGAGATTTTGGGGTATTTTTGTCCTTTACTATTAGTACTTTCAAAAAGTTAACATAAAATGTCTAGAACTTGATGTAAATGTATATTTCCTTTTAGTTATCATACTACCGTCATCAGAATGTCATTCATTAAAACATTTACATGAATCCATAATTTCAAAGCTCACATAATTTAAAAGCCCACTTCATAGAGAATGTTACAAACTGGACTATATGTAGTAAATTACTTTGTAGAGATGTTTAAGACAGGCATTTGGCGATTGGTAGGCTAAATTCATTGTACTTGTCTTTACTGTCATTTTCCGAAAGTCAGACTCTTCTCACACACTAACAAAATAAATTCAGTTTCAGAAGCATCTGCAGTCACAACATTTTGTCTGGTTATTAATATAAATATTTTCCAGACTTAAATTGTTGATTTGTGGTCAAATTTGTATTCTTCGGAAACATTTCTTTGAAAAAAAGCATTTATCCACAATCTACTCTATACAATTCCAGTCTTGGAGTGTCTAAACAAAATGAAACCAAAGTATTTAGTCTGACTTCATCCAGTGTCCTGAAAAATGGATTTGTCGTATATGCAAGTTGTGCATATTTAAAAATGGAATCTGTGGTAGGGCGAAACAGCGCCACTGGCCACCCCGCCAACTTTGTTATTGTTTTCGTTGCCAAGCTAAGGGAGCGTTGTGCAGCATGGTAAAACATTTTTGCAGTACATATTCTGTTCTTCTATCGTGCGTGCAATGAGCTGCTGGTGGACAAGACAGTGTTTGTTGTTTGCAGTAACTTCTTTGTTGTTGTAATATTGCAAATGGATGTGGCTGTTTCACCATTATTATTCCAGCTTTAATTAGATATTGCCTAATTTGCATATTCTAATACAATATTTCAGAAAAGTTGTAATACAAAAAAGTATTATATTTGTGTCTACATTCAACTGGTTCATTGTGATATTACCTTATTAGGGTGTGGTGCCTCGCCTCCAGTTCAGCTGGCCCTTTGCCATCTTGGACTCAACCCTCCCACTTTTATTCTCCCTGTTGGAGAATGGTGAGCCTTCTTCTCTGATACCAGAGTATCAGACAATGTGGTAAAGAGAGGAGGCTGGAATAATACACAGAGAGAGGATCTTGGGGGAAAGTGGGCAAAGATTATCTTTGCATTATTCTACACTTCCTTTCTGGACAAGGGAAGGGAAGTTGTGGCCTTTTGGAGCTGGAGCAACCAAACACCACCTTGTCTTGAAGTGACACTAACTGTATTGAACGTCTGTGTGTGTGTGTGTGTGTGTGTGCGTGCATGCAGCATGTGTGTAGTAGTCTGCATGGGATGAGTGTGTGTGTGTGTTTAACACTATAAAACTATGTAGAAACTATCCACTAGTAAGTGTGGTGATGGATTTCTTTGTGGATGAGGATTATCTATATGAAGCAAGAACCTGGCCGCTTACTACGACTGTGATATGTGGTTGTCACACATAGCTATTCTAAGATGAATGCACTAACTGTAAGTCTCTCTGTATAAGAGCGCCTGCTAAATGACTCAAATGTTCATGTACTGTAGAGATGCAATATGCTACGAGGTGTAGTATGAGGTTTGATACACCATGATCCACTCTCTCTGCCTGAGACTGATAACAACAACTATGTATAGGCACTTAAATGATTCACGTAGAATCAAGTGACATTGTATGTAACACATATTTTCAATACTTTTCTTAACAAAATAAACCCCAAATTCCGACAAACAAAATCCTTCTACACAGCTATCCATGCAGCCAGCCTATCATGCACCACAGTATACCTTCAAATAGAACATGGTGATGATATCTATGGAGAAGTTATCCAAGAACAAGGAGTGAAGAACAGGAAGGAGTGAGTTTCCTGTTTTCATCTGATGATAAAACAAAATAACTCCAGTGAGGCTTATAAGGAACTGTATTAACTCCCCCCACTGATAATGAACTTGAGAAATGCTTTTTTGTTTTTGTTTTTGTTTTTGTTTTTGTTTTTGTTTTTACAGTGAATCAGTCCCAAATGAAACTGAAACAAGACCACTCCTCCAGTAGTTGTTCCAGGTGGTTTGGTCTCATCTACCTCTGAGGTCCTCTACATTGTTACACCAGAGGAAAAGGTATTCTGATGCTACCTTGGATTCTAACTATGGTTCTTGACTAAAGGAACAAACTAGATATGTGAAAGATATCCAGTCACTCTTGGAGAACAGTGGGCATTATACAGTATATTGTAATTTCGTCATATACTGTAGCCTTCATCAGCATGCTTGTTGTTACACACAGACGTCCCAGACTCCCCCACATATTCCCATGTAACCAACCCCATATCAAAGCCTTTCCCAGTACCAGACAGTGGGGAATTGTTCAAGGATATGGCTGTTTTATTTGTCTGATCCATACAGAAGATTTAGTTTATTATGAATGGAATAGTTTTACCATAACAGACGGTAGTTAACAAATAAATAATCAATCTTGAGGTATATCGTCACAGATCCTCCAACATGTGCCAATAATTTATACTTTCTTAAGTAGGCATGAGAAACTTTGTTGATTTAGATTTAAAACACAACATATCTATTGTCTGGTACAATGGATACACCCAAGATGTGACATATCTTTCATTTATTTCCTCTCCTAAATATTCCTCTGGTTTTATTACATGAATAAATCTTGATTGTTAGTTGTAATGCAATCTCTTAAATTGTTAACATGTTGCCTGTAATTTGGTCCCATTGAGTTGTAGCTGAGAAAAGACAACAAACGCATCATTATGGTGTTTGCCATTTTGACAGGTGTAAAATATTTCTTATTTGCCAATGTTATTTGTTAGCATGTTAATTTGACATCTGCTGTAAACATGCTGAGGCTCAGTGTGTCCAAAGGGTGTCTGACATCTTTTTGTTTTAAAACTTAACTCTATCCTTTCTTGATAAAGTTGCAGCTCTTTCAAATTCAGGAAGATCCCAGCAGGAACACAATCCAGATGCCAGAACATTCTGATGTGGACACCCCAAAAACACATCACCAATGATCAATTATTCTAAAGCATATCTGTGGCTGGTATGGTTTCAGACAACAGTGTCTCCTGTCTTTGATCGTGTTAGTTGTGGAAAGACTGAAGACTCATTCAAAGGGGCCCCTTGCATTCCCCTAGAAAGTAAAGCCTAGTTCTTAAACAATAGCCATACTACATACAGTCTATGAGAAAGCTACTTATTTTGTCCTTGTTTTGTCCTTGTTTTGTCCTTATTTTGCCAAGGTGAAGCATCACAGGTCTAGAAATGTTATGTTGAATGACTTACAAAAAAATCCCACAAATTGCTCATTTACGGACAGGCCTGCTTTGTAACAGCAAGAAACCGCAACGTATCCTTATCAATGACTGTCACCTTTTAAGGGAACGATTATGGTGAGACACAACATCACTTATGGGAGTACTTAATGTGACCTTATCTGATTGTCGTTTTAGACTCTTTTATGACAAATCTCTGAACAAGGAATTCCCAATTTCAGATTGGACCAGATCGAGTTTGGGGGGACTGGGACTAAGGGTGTGTATCTGATGGTTCTTTGAAATGAGTCAGAGAGCATGACAAGCCCAAACTCCTGTACTGCATTAGCAATACTGTACTGTCAATTAATGATGCATTGATCACTTTATTACCGTGAGAAATTAGGTTAAGTATCTGGGTAAGGTCAGGGGAGATTTTTTTATGGTTGATTTGCCTTTACTAAGCCCCACCCTACCCACATAGCATGGAGCAGTTAGGTCATGATTGTGGAGAAAAGTTCAGATCCACCACCCCTACAAAACGATCCCACGAGTCTAATTGTTGATTTCTCCTCCTGAAAAGGATGACTTCTTCAAATGCTTCTGGTAGTAAAATGTTAGTCATAAAAAGTGTTAGTCATAAAAACATAGTCATAAAAAGATAAGCAAGCTAAAATGACTAGCAGTTTAAGTCACATTAAACACACATCTAGTAGTTTCTGGTGGTAGTTACAGGCACCTTCCAACCCAGCAACTAGTCTTGATTCTTGACCGTATTTTGGGGGGATTCTACTTCAAATTATTTGAGGTCTCTCTCTCTCTCTCTCTCTCTCTCTCTCTCTCTCTCTCTCTCTCTCTCTCTCTCTCTCTCTCTCTCTCTCTCTCTTGCTCTCTCTCTCTCTCTCTCTCTCTCTTGCTCTCTCTCTCTCTCTTGCTCTCTCTCTCTCGCTCTCACTCTTTCATTCCCCACTTCTCTTTCTGTGAGTAAATCAATAGGCTGTCATCCTGTTAACACTACCCCCCTCAGGTTTGGGGGGAGGCCGGAGGAAGAGGCTACATATGGACCTTGTTACTGTCCCATGGGCTTGACGCACACAACATGGGGGAGGATGGGAAGACACTGCCAATGAAGAGCCATGGTCCATTATCCATATCAGACCACTAGCTCAACATTAGCACCCTCAAATCAACACGATAGAGAGACTCAACTCTCCACAAGCCCCAGATCATTAACTTGTCTCTTTCTGGGAATCATGAATGGAGGATGTCATGAATCACGGCAACATTGAATGTCCTCTGCTATTGCCCATAAGTAAGGCCATGAGTTTTTCCTGACCACATCCCCTGACCAGGAAACTCAGTCTTGTTAACCAGATCACCTGACCAGTAAACTCAGTCTGGTAAACTATTTTTCTTTACCACGTCACCTGACCACCCACGGGGCACATATTGGTTGAATCAACACTGTTTCCACATGATTTCAATGAAATGAAGTTGAACCCAAGTGGAATAGACATTGAGTTGGCATCTGTGCCTAGTAGGCAGTAAACTCAGTCTGATAAACCCTTTTACTGATCACATCACCTGACCAGTGAACTCAGTCTGATAAACCCTTTTCCTGATCACATCACCTGACCAGTGAACTCAGTCTGATAAACCCTTTTACTGATCACATCACCTGACCAGTGAACTCAGTCTGATAAACCCTTTTCCTGATCACATCACCTGACCAGTAAACTCAGTCTGATAAACCCTTTTCCTGATCACATCACCTGACCAGTAACTCAGTTTGGTAAACCCTTTTCCTGACCAGTAACTCAGTTTGGTAAACCCTTTTCCTGATCACATCACCTGACCAGTAACTCAGTATGGTAAACCCTTTTCCTGACCACATCACATGACCAGTAAACTCTGCCTGGTAAATCCTTTTACTGGTCAGGTAACATGGTCAGGGACAACTCTATAACCAGTTATAGATCAACATTAAGCATTCGGAGAAAACAATCTGACTAAAAGTATTTAATTTTGGTGGGATGGAGTGTGGTAAACCTTGAAGTTTAAACCTAGAGTGTAACAAAGCAAAGATGTAATTTACAAACCTGAAACCTCCATCTGTATTCAACATCTTCACTAGATCTCGTGACAGGTGAGCATGACTCACCTCAAATGGTGTAAGCTAATGGACTGATGTGTAAATGTCAAGCTAAACAGTCCATATTATGTCCTCAATAAATAAAATTAAAGGAAACAAAAGTTAACCTTCCCTCTGAAAATATTTGTGTGGAGAACAAGCTATATTGCCTTAATGATCTTTAGAGGCACAGGATTTTTTTGGCTCTAGTTTTACTGACAGCCTTATTTAAAGAAAGTGAGAGGTTTATAGCTTAAATGAAACATCTGGTCATATTGCGTAAAAGTCCCCTATAAAATATGGTGTGCAATGTTGTATTTATTTCAGACACATGTCAAACAACACTTCCACTGGGTAAAGGGAGGGAAGAGGCTGTTTGTCATTTAGTAGAGAGTTCTTTGATCTGTTCTGTAAGACTAACAACCTGCTTTTCGCATGTCTTTTTTTCTTCCCATGAGGGAGGTCAAATGGGGACTAGTATACAAGATAAATAAATAAAGGTGAGGGTTTCCTCGTGGGAAAATACAGGCTTTATATTCTGGGCTATGCTGTAGGAGAGATTTAGAAGTGTGTCACCTAAGTTTGTTTTCTTTAAAGTGTTGATGGATATCAAATTATACATATCCTATGCAGATGTAGGAACTTAATTTTGAGCCAGTCTCCTACAGCAGGAAAATAATCCTGCAGCAACAGGAAATGTGAATTACCATGTGGATTATAATTAATGGCTATTTTTCTATGGTTTGATAAAAATGTTTGTAAGTGAAAATCAAATCTGAAATTTCAAAGTGGAAATTACAAACTTCTGAAGCTTTTTTAAACCTCAAATACACTACAAGTTTAACATTTCCTGAAACAGGGTGATCAAACTAAGATCCTATATCTGTATATGCACCAGGTCAAAAAGTCAGCTGTTGTGTAAAACTTCTCAAATGACATAAGGCAAAGTATGGGGATATAGACGGTTCATTGGTCGTCCTGTGCAATCATTTCCTCGTGTGACATTGGGTTCATGGAAAAATTGCATCATACAGTTTGCCCTACATTAACTCTTGTTGAAGTCTCCACTTAAGCTACAACATTGAATCTAGCCTTTCACGTTCTGGTGTACAGATCCATTGCTGGACCTTGCTGCACATAGAAATAAGACCATTTTAAGAGTGTGTTTATAGTACTTGACACATAAGACCTCCTTGAATCCTGATAATGATTTTTAAAAACACAGGGGAGAGAACAAAAGTGTTTGAAACTGATAGTCCGTAAAGGAAATGATTTTGAGAAGTAAATTAAGTTATCTTCGGTTTACGGCACATACTGTCACGACTTCCGCCGAAGTCGGCTCATCTCCTTGTTCGGGAGGCGTTCGGCGATCGACGTCACCGGCTTTCTAGCCATCGCCGCTCCATTTTTCACATTTCCATTTGTTTTGTCTTGTTCCATATACACCTGGGTTTCATTCCCTAATCACACTGCATGTATTTAGTCCTCTGTTCCCCCTCCATGTCTTTGTGTGAAATTGTATTTATGTTATGTGGGTATTGTTACGCGCCATACTTTTTGTCTATGTTCCATGTTTGGGCACGTTTATGTACTTTTGTGCTTTCGTTGGACCGGAATAAAAAGTGCGCCTGTTCACTACACTCTGCTCTCCTGCACCTGATTTCGCCTCCAGTACACACCCTTAACACATACACTACCATTCAAAAGTTTGGGGTCACTTAGAAATGTCCTTGTTTTTGAAAGAAAAGCTAATTTTTTGTCGATTAAAATAACATCAAATTGATCAGAAATACAGTGTAGACATTGTTAATGTTGTAGATGTCTATTGTAGCTGGAAACGGCTGGTTTTTAATGGAATTGTCACGCCCTGGCCTTTGTTATCTTTGTTTTCTGTAATAGTTTGGTTAGGTCAGGGTGTGACAGGGGGGATGTTTGTGTGTTTTTGTCTCGTCTTGGGTGGTTGTATGGTATAGGGGGTTTAGGTAGAGTAGATGGGTTTGTGTTTGAGTGTAGGTGTCTAGGTATGTCTATGGTTGCCTGAATGGTTCTCAATCAGAGACAGCTGTCATTCATTGTCTCTGATTGGGAGCCATATTTAAGGCAGCCATAGGCAGTATGCTTTTGTGGGTAGTTGTCTATGTCTATGTTGCATGTTAGCACTTAGTCTTTTATAGCTTCACGTTCGTCTGTTTGTTGTTTTGTTTTCGTTCGTTTTCGTCTTCCAATAAAAGAAGATGTATTTTTCACACGCTGCGCCTTGTTCTCCTCACTACGACGATCGTGACAGAACTACCCACCACAAAAGGACCAAGCAGCGTGTCAAGCAGCAGCAGGAACAACATACACAGGATTCCTGGACATGGGAGGACATTTTGGAGGGAAAAGGACACTGGGCTCACATTGGAGAATATCGGGAAGAGATGGAGGCAGCTAAAGCCCAGGAGCGGTGGTATGAGGAGGCAGCACGGAGGCATGGCTGGAAGCCCCTGAAGAAACCCCAAAAATTTATTGGGGGGGGCTAAAGGATAGTGTGGCGAAGTCAGGTAGGAGACCTGCGCCCACTTCCCATGCTTACCGTGGAGAGCGGGAGTACGGGCAGACACCGTGTTATGCGGCAGAGCGCATGGTGTCTCCTGTACGTGTGCATAGCCCGGTGCGGTACATACCAGCTCCTCGTATCGGCCGGGCTAGATTGAGTATTGAGCCGGATGTCATACATGGCACCAGCCTTACGCATGGTGTCCCCGGTTCGCCTACACAGCCCAGTGCGGGTTATTCCACCTCCCCGCATTGGTCGGGCTACGGGGAGCATACAACCAGGTAAGGTTGGGCAGGCTCAGTGCTCAAGGGAGCCAGTACGCCTGCACGGTCCGGTATTTCCGGCGCCACCTCCCCGCCCCAGCCCAGTACCACCAGTGCCTACACCACGCACCAGGCTTCCTGTGCATCTCCGGAGCCCTGTTCCTCCTCCACGCACTAGCCCTGTGGTGCGTGTCTCCAGCCCATTACCACCAGTGCCTACACCACGCACCAAGCCTCCTGTGCGTCTCCAGAGTCCTGTGCGTCCTGTTGCTGCTCCCCGCACTAGCCTGAAGGTGCGTGTCCTTAGGCCGGTACCTCCAGTTCCGGTACCACGCACCAGGCCTACAGTGCGCCTCAGCCGGCCAGAGTCTGCCGTCTGCCCAGCGGCGCCTGAACTGCCCGTCTGCCCAACGCCGTCTGAGCTGTCCGTCTGCCAAGCGCCGCCTGCGCTGCCCGTCTGTACTGAGCCTTCAAAGCCGCCCGTTTGTCCTGAGCCTTCAAAGCCGCCCGTCTGTCCTGAGCCTTCAAAGCCGCCCGTCTGTCCTGAGCCTTCAGAGCCGTCCGTCAGTCAGGAGCCGCTAGAGCCGTCCGCCAGACAGGAGCCGCTAGAGCCTTCCGCCAGACAGAAGCCGCTAGAGCCTTCCGCCAGACAGGAGCCGCCAGAGCCTTCCGCCAGACAGGAGCCGCCAGAGCCTTCCGCCAGACAGGAGCCGCCAGAGCCTTCCGCCAGACAGGAGCCGCCAGAGCCTTCCGCCAGACAGGAGCCGCCAGAGCCTTCCGCCAGACAGGAGCCGCCAGAGCCTTCCGCCAGACAGGAGCCGCCAGAGCCTTCCGCCAGACAGGAGCCGCCAGAGCCGTCATCCAGCCATGACCAGCCAGAGCCGTCATCCAGCCATGACCAGCCAGAGCCGTCATCCAGCCATGACCAGCCAGAGCCGTCAGCCAGCCATGACCAGCCAGAGCCGTCAGCCAGCCATGACCAGCCAGAGCCGTCAGCCAGCCATGACCAGCCAGAGCCGTCAGCCAGCCATGACCAGCCAGAGCCGCCAGTCAGCCAGGATCTGCCAGAGCCGCCAGTCAGCCAGGATCTGCCAGAGCCGCCAGTCAGCCAGGATCTGCCAGAGCCGCCAGTCAGCCAGGATCTGCCAGAGCCGCCAGTCAGCCAGGATCTACCAGAGCCACCAAAGCGGGTATTGACAATGGTGGAGTGGGGGCCACGTCCCGCACCCGAGCCGCCGCCATAATAAGGCCCACCCCGGAGGCCCTTGGTCTCCTCACTACGACGATCGTGACAGGAATATCTACATAGGCGTACAGAGGCCCATTATCAGCAACCACAACTCCTGTGTTCCAATGGCACGTTGTGTTAGCTAATCCAAGTTTAACTTATAAACCCAGAGTTGGGGTTCACTGATGCTTTTCTGTTTATATGACCAATGTGGCAGTTAAACAAATCTACGTGCATGTTCATTGTTCATTTCCTGTATAGAAACTGCAGCGAGATGTGGAGAGAGAGACTGTGAGAGACAGATAGAGGGCTGTATGAGCCAGCTGGCCGGGTCTTAGCAACTCTCTGGATTCAACAGAAAATAACATTTTACAATGTGCAAAAGTCAAGGCCCAGATTTTATAGTAATTCTGCAGAGTACAGAACAGTATATCAGGCCTCTTCATTATCTCACAGTCCTTTAGTTTTTTGCTTCTTTCATAATCATTTACACTTCTCTTTAAATGTTTTGGTATATGAGGATTTTCATTGCATCAGGTTGTAATGAGGATGTTCAGTGAAACAGCAGACCACTGTTGTAGTCACACATGACATTTCAGTCTTTACTTATTGAATCTAGCTAATGGCTTCTGAAAATACGTTGAGCTTGTAACTGTGACATGTCGTCATAACCACATACGACAAGCCAATTAACAGTTGAATTAAATAAAATAAATGGCTGGAACATACACATTATTCACATCGATCAATGAGCCCATTGACGGTATAGATCTGTGAATAATGCCTTTGGTTTGTGTGAACTGTGGAAAGTGAATATATTAATTTTAAAAAGCTAATTGATCATTAGAAACCCATTTTGTAATTATGTTAGCACAGCTGAAAGTGTTGTGCTGATTAAAGAAGCAATACATCTGGCCTTCTTTAGACTAGTTGAGTATCTGGAGCATCAGCATTTATGGGTTCGATTACAGGCTCAAAATGGCCAGAAACAAAGATCTTTCTTCTGAAACTCATCAGTCTATTCTTGTTCTGAGAAATGAAAGCTATAAACTTGGATTAGCTAACAACGTGCCATTGGAACACAGGAGTGATGGTTGCTGATAATGGGCCTCTGTACGCCTATGTAGATTTTCCATAAAAAAATCTGCCGTTTCCAGCTACAATAGTCATTTACAACATTAACATTGTCTACACTGTATTTCTGATCAATTTGATGTTGTTTTAATGGACAAAAATATAGCTTTTCTTTAAAAAACAAGGACATTTCTAAGTGACGCCAAACTTTTGAATGGTAGTATATATTAATTAGTTTGACGTATTTTATCCAGTATACAGAATATGATTGTTCCACGGAGTGATGCCTCTCTCTGGGGGCAGGTGTTACGTCACTCTCTCAGGAATGTACTCTGGGGTCAGAGGTCACAGACAGCAGATGGGGATGACCACACAGACAGTGCACACCTGGCAATACAATCCAAATACGATGTTACAATGCCCCATATGTACAAATACAATCATTTCAATTAAGAATTTTCCTATTTCAATTTCATGTGAAACATTGCCCTAGTAGTCAATTTGTACAGAAAAGGGACATCATTCTTCACTTCACCTGCCAAAACTGAAAAGTTGCTAGTAGTGTTCAAAAGTAGTCTGTTGCAGTAGAGGTAGGTGGATACAAAGTGAGCCCAGCACATTGAGAGTGAGTCTTGGAGAGATGTCCTTCAGTACGAGACGTGGCAAGAGGGAGCCCCTTCAGTAAGAGACGTCTCACTCTGAGTCATGTCTGAGCGGCTGGGAGGGAACAGAGGAGCTTTTGTACTTCAGTGAGCCTGCAAATAGTATACTCTGCCAAATCTGAGAAAAGCACTCCTCAAACATCAGGAACCATAGCTGCGGGGAGTAGGGGTGCTGAGGCTTCTGATAAATCCCCCTGATAAATCACACACACACAAATATACATATATTTTTCCCTGACCAAATTAGTGTACTATGCCTTTATTACTCCTGTATAAGTGGAGCAAAATACTCGTCGGCAGAGCGGGTCGTAAGATTAGGGAAGGGTACTGATAAGCTGGTCCTAGATCTGCACCCATAGTACAAACCTATATCCCATCAGATGGAGTACATGTGAGCTGTGTTAGTAGAGCCTCCTCCTGTGGCTTGTCATTAACTTGGTCTTGTTTCAGGCAGAACATTTTGACTCCATGTAGCCGTCAATGATGCTGGTGGGGAATCTCCTCCTAAATCTGGAATTCCTCCTGAACCACTCTCTGGTCACCATGTCGCATACCAGTCCCACCCATGGGCATGGGGGAATTAACGGTGGTTTGTGGGTTTCAATGAAGCAATAAAGATGCAGATGCTTCATGTTGACAAACAACATTTTATTGAATTAACAGAGGGTGACAGCGTGATACTAAACCACCAAATTAGTGTTGAAGAGGCTCAAAGGTCAAACCATATCAGCTTATTACTCGTCAATACAAGCACAGCCATCCCAATCAATCAGGCTATCACAGTGGGAATTCTCTGGTTTCTTATGGGCAAAGTAAAGGAGGCAAGCCCTAAAGCTCATTCCATCGCACTACACTAACTCAGAGACTTTACTGTTCTCAGACACAGGAAAACATCCCTTATTCCCCACCTATTTTCCCAGGGTGTCCTGAGCTTTGCTGATAGGGTTTAATTGGTCTGTAACAGCCTGAGAACTGGCATCCCTCCATGTCTGACCTGTGACATGCGATCCCAGAATATCCCATGTACACATTTAGGGACAAGGCTTTCAGCCTTTACCTTTGCTTCTCACTGCCGTTCATTCATCATGTGTAGAGCTGAATAATCTAGAGCTAAACTATGCAGCAAATTGCTTGGTCTCCTTTGTGGGGCAAAATGTATGTGATTGGAGATAGGTGACTCATCAAACCACTCTAGACTGGACCAGGGGGGGCTCCTCTGGACTTCCACCTCTCACTGGGAGACTACATGGTGCACAGCTGACACTGAGGGTCCAGGAGCCAGTGTCCATGGCAACCACACACGCATGCACACACAAACACACCATCCACACACACATCCACGTGTGGCATGACTTAGTGATCTCAACCGATTTGACATCTGACTCCTGACCAGAGAGTTTGTTTGTCCGTCAGAGAGAGGTCATCCTCTCCGGTGGTAGCTGGAGAAACAGGTCATCACCAAAATAAAACAAATAAATAACTAGAGTCTTCTTTTGGGGGGGATTTTAGGGTCATTCAAAGCAATGTGACTGACATTTAGAGGTCAGGGTGTGAGACAGAGTGGGTTTCCTGTGGACTCAGAGGGTTTTAATACAAACAATCCTTTCTTCATGGGTGGTGCAAAAGGCAGTGTAGGAACTTCTTGAATGTGTTTTGTTTGTGCTTATGTCTTCACTTTCATTCCAATGATCAGGGGGAACATACACATTATTCACATAGATCAATGAGCCCATTGACGGTATAGATCTGTGAATAATGCCGTTGGTTTGTCTGAACTGCGGAAAGTGAATATATTAGTGTTGAAGTACAGAAAATGTTGTATCTAATAAAAGAAAACCAAATCCTACTCAGCCTAATGAGTGTAATATTGAAAGGATGGGTTACCTTCCATACTTACATCTTTGGTCTCTAATATGTTAGCCATCTGTTCCATTGATACACTCATAGGCAGCCAAATATCCTGGAAACACTTCAGCATCGACATGGACATAAAGCATGTTTTTTTTGACAGGGGTACAGTCCACTACACTGAGATCCATGTACTGACCTGTTCACCGGACGTGCTACCTGTCCCAGACCTGCTGTTTTCAACTCTCTAGAGACAGCAGGAGCTGTAGAGATACTCTCAATGATCGGCTATGAAAAGCCAACTGTCACGTTCCTGACCTTATTTCCTTTGTTTTGTCTTTGTTTAGTATGGTCAGGGCGTGAGTTGGGGTGGGCATTCTATGTTATGTGTTTCTATGTTGGGTTCATTTTCAATTAGCCTGATATGGTTCTCAATCAGGGGCAGGTGTTTTACGTTTCCTCTGATTGAGAACCATATTAAGGTAGGCTGTTCTCACTGTTTGTGTGTGGGTGATTGTTCCTGTGTCAGTGTTTGTGCCACACGGGACTGTTTCGTTCGTTCGTGTTTTCCTTCCTGTTCGTGCGTTCTTTCCTGTTCGTGCGTTCTTGTTATATGTTCTCAAGTTCAGGTCTGTTAACGTCGTTTATTGTTTTGTAGTCTATCAAGTGTTTTTTCGTGTTCGTCTTTCTTTAATAAATCATTATGTATTCAACCCACGCTGCGTTTTGGTCCGATCCATGCTCCTCTTCAGACGAGGAGGAAAACGACCGTTACACCAACTGACATTTACTCCTGAGGTGCTGACCTGTTATACCCTCGACAACTACTGTGATTATTATTATTTGACCATGCTGGTCATTTATGAACATTTGAACATCTTGGCCATGTTCTGTTATAATCTCCACTCTGCACAGCCAGAAGAGGACTGGTCACCTCTCATAGCCTGGTTCCTCTCTAGGTTTCTTCCTAGGTTTTGGAGTTTTTCCTATCCACCGTGCTTCTACACCTGCATTGCTTGCTGTTTGGGGTTTTAGGCTGGGTTTCTGTACAGCACTTTGAGATATCAGCAGATGTAAGAAGGGCTATATAAATACATTTGATTTGATGTACTTCAGATAAAACGTGCCAATTCAGCTTCGCGGGAGGTTTCTATCTGCATGAGTTATGAAGTTAGTTATTACACAATGGCTTAACAGAGGATACCCACTATATCTGCAAGGGGTGATGGTTGCACAACAAACGGGGAGACGTCCAGTTCTTGACATAACGTGGTTACAAATCCTGGTGTCAATTGAAAGAGGGGGGTGGTTGGGACCTCTTGTGCTGTCAGTGTTGTGTTACGCCATTGGTTGTGCGTTTATTGTATCAGTGCCATAGATCTATTGGATTGGAAAGAGACTAAAGATGTGGAGAGGAAACAAAGAAACAAACAAAGCAAACATCTACCATCTCAGAAAACCTTTCACATGTCACTAAGATACCATTGAATTGCCTATAACACTTAAATTATGTAAGCCTTTGCTGTAAGCTCATTTAACAGTAATTATTTGTTTCCTACAGGGAATTCATTTTGTTGATGGATGGTCATTTGGACTGATGTACTTCAATGGATCTTTTTTATTTTCTATTTGTTGGTCAAATAACCTTTGTAAAGACAACTAAAAACATGTAATGAAGCAGTCACGAGTTATTAACAAGTATTACTGTAAATCCTATTTTGTCATTGAAGGGTTAACTACAGCTGTCATAAGGTCATTGTACATGTTATGTTATGCTACTGTAGCGACCCACACAGACAGCTGTGTGTTATGTGTTATGCTATTAGTTGGTTGTGTTGTACTTACCAGTACCCAGTGTACGTGGGGTCTGACATGCCAATCAACCTGCTATCTGCCAATCACGGGAATGCCTGGAATGTTCTGATGCCGTGCATCCTGGTGGTTGATGGAGTGGCGTGGGGGAGGTTTGGCAGGGGGATGGAGCATTGCAAGTTAAGACCAGGTTTAGCCATTGTTCTCTCTCTTAAGTCTGGTCCTCAAAAGAGAATGTCACGGTTGTTTCATAGGGTATTATTTGGCGTGGGCTACAGCCAAACAGTAGCCTGTGTGGAGTTGGGTTAATAAACCGTAAATTCGTAAACTCAATCCTCTGTCTGGACAATTGTTCCTTTATGATCTAGCCAGGTCATTACATTGGTGTCAGAAGTAAAAACATAGATAAAAGTTAGCTGACTACCGTGGCTAGCTAATGTACGTGAGAACGGGTGTTGAAAATGCTTCGAGGGAATCCGAAAGTGAAGTTGGAGGTAGAGGACGATTATGGCCAAAGAGGTGCATGTGCATGGATGTCGGAGGATCTGGCTGAGGAGATCGCCAGGGCGTCGGAGCCCAGAGGCCACTTGAGGGAAACTGCTAGAATGATGCTGGCTGAAGCAGGCATGAGTGCTTCGTCGACTGTGCTTCGCGCGGATTCTGGTGGGTGGACCGAAGGGGTGACCTCGATGCTGCGGGACGAGGAATCTGGGGCTCAGGATGTAAACAAACATGGCGGCGCTCAGTTCCCTATGGCATCCGTATCTGTTAAGACCCCGAAGTACTCCGGTAAGGCGGATTGGGAAGCTTTTCATGCTCAGTTTGAACTGTTAGCTCATTTTGGGGGTGGTCGAATGAAGATCGGGCACTGCAGTTGGCTTTGTGCCTCACGGATGATGCTCTGTCCTCATGATATTGATTAGCCCCGAGGACAGACGTGATTATGGTGCTTTAGTGGGAGCACTGAGGAGGCGCTTTGGACAGTGTGTACAGCCCGGGCTGCTGCACTCCGAACTGAGTAATAGACGCAGGAAGCTACGGGTGCTACCTAATGATATTGAGAGCCTCTCTCGGCGGGCATATGCTCACATGCACCCTTCCGTGCAGAGCGAGCTAGCACGGGACCAGTTCATACAGGCGCTCTCTCCTACAGAGCTGCGTATACATACCCAGCTGGCTCATCCTGAGTCATAGAAGATGAAGAGCCTTGGAGATGGCTTTAGAGAGGGAGCTTGTGTGGGCTGGGGCTTCAGCTGGGGCTTCGGTGGGGGTGCAGGGAGACAGACCCACTGTGCAAGCTGGGGAGCATAGCAGCCCAGAGCCGGAAAAGCCTGCATGGGTGGCTGAAATGACTGAACTCATTTGTGCTGTGTCGCTACAGGCTGCACGAAACACACATCCTGGTCCCAGGGTCTGCTGGGGTTGTGGCCAGCCAGGCCATCTGCGCCGAGATTGCCCCATGTACCCCAGAGCTCAGGGAAACGGCTCGGGGTCCGCATAGACGGGCAGTGCAGACCTCTGGCTCTCTTTCCCAACCACCACCATATTCAGGAGCCCACTGACATGGACGGGGGAGCAAGGCTCCACGTTCTCCAGAAACAGAAGAGGGCAAGCGGATGGAACCTGTTGTTGTGGTGGGCCAGACCTGTGTTGAGGACTTTTGTCATGTCCCTGTTACTGTGGAGGGGGTGGACACTGGGTCCACATTAACCCTGGTGAGGCCGGATATTGTGCCAGGTTGGACCAGTTTGAGCCCACAACTGTGCAGCTCCGCACAGTCACATGTGAGCTGGCACCCATGAAAGGGAAGGGATTAATGACTCTGACAGTAGGGGGCAGGACTGAGCATCATCCTGTGTTGGTGGCGGCTGTGCAGGACCCTTGTATTCTGGGGTTGGACTTTCTTAGGAGCACAGGCTGCCAGTTAGACCTAAATGGGGGCACACTGAGCTCCCAGGGAGGTCCAGCAGTCACCATGGCCCCCCCCCCCCCCCCCCCGCCCGAATGTCACATTCACACAACCCAACAACCCCTTTACTCCAACATTTAAAGCAGCAGAGACTCATGGCTGCCCCCCCTCCCCCACATCTGTGTGTGACTTTTCCCCAGCCCCTCTGTCACCTACGGCTGTGTGTTACATTCCCCAGATACTTCCAAGACACATCCCTCCGTGAGCCCGGGCCGCGCCCCCTCAGCCCAGCTACCCCAGATGGGAGAGGAGAGGACACTGTCTGCAGTGAGGGAGATATGGGGGAGGAACTGTGTTGGTCTTGACCCCGAGCAGCAGTTGTTGTGGCAGTTGCTGTTTGAATTCAGAGACAGCCTTGCGCTGAGTGAGGAAGAGGTGGATCAGACTCATCTGGTGCAGCATGAGATCGACACAGGTGATGCTAGGCATTAAGATGCGTCCCCGTCGTATCCCGCTGGCATGCCAGGAGGCGGCAGACAAGGCTGTGTTGGAGATGCATCAGGCAGACTTCATCGAGCCTTCAGACAGCCCCTGGGCAACGCCAGTCGTCATGGTTCCTAAGAAGGGGGGCAAGCTGAGGTTCTGTGCGGAATACAGGCGGCTGAATGAGGTAACCAGGTAGGACTCATACCTCATACAACATATCGATGAGTTGCTGGACCTGGTTAGGGGTTCTCTGTACCTGGTTCTCCTCACTAGACCTCCGCAGTGGCTACTGGCAGGTGCCCATCTCCCCAGAGGCCAGAGCCAAAACGGCGTTCTCCACTAACAGAGGACACTGGCAGATCAAGGTCCTGTGCTTCGGCCTGTGCATCGCTGCAGCTACTTTTGTGCGTTTGATGGACAGGGTGCTGGATGGCAGTGTCTGGTATACCTCAACGACATCCTGGCCCATGGCAGCTCCTTCCAGTCAGCGCTGGGGACGCTACGGCATGTGTTGGAGAGGGTGGATGCTGCAGGCCTGAAGCTCCACTCCGAGAAGTAAGTGTCACTTCATGAGGAGAGAGGTGTCCTTCTTGGGGCACCGAGTGGGGAAGGAGGGTATCAGCACCATGAAGGACAAGGTGGGGGCTGTCCGAGACTGGCCCACCCCCACCGACCAGCATCAGCTGAAGAGCTTCCTGGGCCTGGCCTCGTACTACAGGTTTGTACAGGGCTCCGCAAGCGTCCCTGCTCTCCTGAACTGCCTGCTGCCGAAGGACAAGGCCTTCACTTGGACAGTGGAGTGCGAGGAGGCCTTCAACACCCTCAAACATGCACTGATCGAGGCCCCTGTGCTCGCCCCCCCTGACCTCACCTTTCCCTTTATCCTGGACACGACGTGAGCAATGTGGGCATGGGTGGGGTGCTGGCCTGAGGTGGGGCCAGAGGGGGAGAGAGTGGTGGTGCAAAACATTTGACAAACATGAGCGCCGCTGCTGTGCTATTGTGGCTTCCATCAAACACTTCAAGTACTACCTGGGTGGCCTGCCCTTTACTGTAAGGACTGACCACTCTGCTCTCCAGTGGCTCATGTCTTTCAGAGAGCCAGATGGGCAGGTGGCACGCTGGTTGGAGAGGGCCGTGAGAGAGAGCTGTGTGCAGAGGAGGGGGTCTGTGCCACAGTGTGTCGGGCGAGCGGGCCTGTCTGCTGTGAGCTGCAGACTGTCGACGTGGCTGAATGGGCGCAGCAGCAGGGACGGGACACAGACCTACAGCCGGTGCTACAGTGGGTAGATGCGCAGCTGAGGGCATCGTAGGAAGAGGTGGCAGCGCTCTCACTCGCGACCAAAGGGTTGTGGTCAAAGTTTGAGAGACTGCGGCTGGCTGATGGCATGTTACAGCGGGCATGGAAGGAGTCAGCTACGGGAGAGGATAGGTGGCAGGTGGTGGTCCGAAAAGGAATGCGGGAGGCTGTGCTCCAGAGCACTCATGGGGGGTTGGGGACTGGACACTTTGGGGTCACAAATACACTCTGCTGCCTCCATCAGGGCTTTTACTGGGGGCAGCACAAGAGAGATGTGGAGGACTTTTGCAGCCGCTGTGACCACTGCACAGCGAGAAAGGGCCCTCCAGGCCGCTCTCACGCTCAGCTCCAATAGTTCCCAGTTGGGGCTCCCATGGAGAGGGTGGGAGTGGATGTATTTGGGCTGTTCCCCACCACAGACAGTGGAAACCGCTGGATGCTCACGGCCATGGACTATTTCACAAAATGGCTCGAGGCCTATGTTCTGCCTAACCACGAGGCAGAGACCATCGTCGATGCTCTGACAGCGGGGATGTTCAGCAGGTTTGGAGCTGCGGAGTGCATCCACAGCGACCAAGGCAGAAACTTTGAATCCCGTGTGTTCGCCACCATGTGTGAGAGGCTGGGTATGCCCCGCACTACTCCTCTCCATCCTCAAAGTGATGGCGTTGTGGAGCGCTTCAACAAAACGCTTGGACAGCAGCTGGCCATCGTCTCTTCCAAACACCAGCGTGACTGGGACAAGCACCTGCCTATGGTCCTCATGGCATGCCGTGCCGCTGTCCAAGACTCCACCTCCTGCACGCCTGCCCTAATCATGCTGGGGAGAGAGATCCGCACCCCTGTGGAGATGGCGTTTGGTCGGCCCCTGGATAGCCCTACAGTTCCCCCAGGGGCTGGAGTATGCCCAGAGAATATGCCTGTCTCCGCCTGGAGACAGCCCACACCTTCGCCAGAGAGCAGCTGGTGAATGCAGGTGTGAGGCAGAAGAGGAACTATGACGTGCACACCCGGGGAAGGCACTTTGTGGCTGGGGAGCTGGTCTGGGTCTACAGCCCCCTAAGAAAGAAAGGGAGATGCCCCAGGTTGTACAGCCACTGGGTGGGGTCCTGCAGCATCCTGGAGAGGGTAGGGGTGGTTGTTTACCAAGTGCAGCTTTCTCCCAGGGGGAGAAAGGTGGCACTGCACCGGGACAGGTTAGCCCCATACAGAAGGGCCTCTTCTCCCCAAACCCCAGGGACCGTAGAGAGCCATGGAACCCAGTATGCAAATAAACTCACCCGATTCAACTCATTGAGGGCCTGATGAATAGTGGACAAGTTGACATGGGGATATTGATATAGGTCAGCTGGTAAACCTACAGTACATAAACCAATGAGAAGCACAGCTGATGTTAGAATATCACTTCTTCAGGTCACCTATACCTGTGACTAGGGTGGGCATTCTAGTTTCTTTATTTCTATGTTTTCTGTTTCTATGTTTTGGCCGGGTATGGTTCTCAATCAGGGACAGCTGTCTATCATTGTATCTGATTGGGAATCATACTTAGGCAGCCTGTTTTTCCACCTTAGTTGTGGGTAGTTGTCTGTGTTAGTGGCCTTTATAGCCCTAGTCAGCTTCACGTTCCTTTTTGTTGTTTTTTGTTTTGTTGGCGACATTTATAACATTAAAAGAAAATGTACATTCACCACGCTGCACCTTGGTCCGGTCATTTCCCTGACGACGTTCGTGACAATACCATCATGGCTCTTAAATGTTTGGTTGTGTTGAATTCATTCAGGTGTTTTAGTGTCATATAAAGAATAACTCCATTGTTGGGCTGGAACAAACAATAGTCAACACATCATGTTGCCCTATCCCATTGAGGCTTTTGTCCTATGCTGTAATGTCCATACATTTTCCCTCTTATGAATACAGTTTCAAATGATCATTGGGTTGTTATATGAATATGTGATAACCACTGGAGTTTTTCTGGACAGTAATCTCCTCCAGGCTACATGGATGTCATATTGTACAATTTGCGTCTCCCTTTTCCTGATCAAGGCTAGAAGGGATTCAGCTTTTGTCAAATTAACGTCATATTTGACATTTCAAATCAAATTAAATCAAATTGCCAAATATACATGTTCAGCAGATGTTATTGTGGGTGTAGCGAAATGCTTGTGTTTCTAGCTCCAACGGTGCAGTAATATCTAACAATTCACAACAATACACACAATACCTAAAAGTAAAATAATGGAATTATTAAGGAATATATAAATATTAGGATGAGCAACGTCGGAGTGGCATAGACTAAATTACAGTAGAATAGAAGAGTAGAAGCAAAAATATGTAAACATTATTAGAGTGACTAGTGTTCCATTATTAAAGGGGCTAGTAATTTCAAGAATATGTATATGGGGCAGCAGCCTCTCAGGTGCAGGGTTATGTAACCAGGTGGAAGCCGCCTAGTGATGGCTACTTAACAGTCTGATGGCCTTGAGATAGAATCTGTTTTTGAGTCTCTCGGTCCAAGCTTTGGTGCATTTGTACTGACCTCGCCTTCTGGATGATAGCGGAGTGAACAGGCAGTGGTTTGGGTGGTTGTTGTCCTTGATGATCTTTTTGGCCTTCCTGTGACATCGGGTGCTGTTTGCCCCCAGTGATGCGTTGGGCAGACCACACCACCATCTGGAGAGCCCTGTGGTTTAGGGCGGTGCAGTTGCCGTACCAGGTGGTGATACAGCCCGACAGGATGCTCTCAGTTGTGCATCTGTAAAAGTTTGCGAGGATTTTAGGTGCCAAGACAAATTTCTTTAGCCTCCTGAGGTTGAAGAGGCGTTGTTGCACCTTCTTCCCCACACTGTCTGTGTGGGTGGACCATTTCAGATCATTATTGAAGCTTTTCACCTGCTCCACTGCTGTCCCGTCAATGTGGATAGGAGCATGCTCCCTCTGCTGTTTCCTGAAGTCCACGATCAGCTCCTTTGTTTTGTCGAAATTGAGTGAGAGGCTATTTTCCTGGCACCACACTCCCAGGGTCCTCCCCTCCTCCGTGTAGGCTGTCTCGTCATTGTTGGTAATCAAGCCTACTACTGTTGTGTCGTCTGCAAACTTGATGATTGAGTTGGAGGTGTGCGTGGCCACACAGTCATGGGTGAAAAGGGAATACAGGAGGGGGCTGAGCATGCACCCTTGTGGGGCCCCTGTATTGAGGATCAGCAAAGTGGAGGTGTTGTTCCCTACCTTCGCCACCTGGAGGCAGCATGTCAGGAGGTCCAGGACCCAGTTAAACAGGGCGGGGTTCAGACCCAGGGCTCCGAGCTGAACGATGAGCTTGGAGGGTACTATGGTGTTGAATGCTGAGCTATAGTCAATGAACAGCATTTTTACATAGGTATTTCTCTTGTCCAGATGGGATAGGGCAGTGTGCAGTGCGATGGCGATTGCATCGTCTGTGGATCTGTTGGGGCGGTAAGCAAATTGAAGTGGGTCTAGGGTGTCAGGTAAGGTAGAGGTGATATGATCCTTAACTAGCCTCTCAAAGCGCTTCATGATGACAAAAGTGAGTGCTTCAGGGTAATAGTCATTTAGTTCAGTTACCATGTGTTGCTGCCATGCTATGTTGTTGTCTTAGGTCTCTCTTTATGTAGTGTTGTGGTGTCTCTCTTGTCGTGATGTGTGTTTGTCCTATATTTATTTTATTTAAAAAAAAATGTAATCCCTGTCCCCGCAGGAGGCCTTTTTCCTTTTGGTAAGCCGTCATTGTAAATTAGAATTAATTCTTAACTGACTTGCCTTGTTAAATAAAAGTAAAATACAATTTTTTACTTTGCTTTCTTGGGTACAGGAACAATGGTGGACATCTTGAAGCAAGTGGGTACAGCAGACTGGGATAGGGAGAGATTGAATATGTCCGTAAACACTCCAGTCAGCTGGTCTGCGAATGCTCTGAGGACGCGGCTAGGAATGCCGTCTGGGCCGGCAGCCTTGCGAGGGTTAACACGTTTAACTGTCTTACTCACGTCGGCCACAGAGAAGGTGAGCCCACAGTCCTTGGTAGCGGGCCGGGTCGGTGGCACTGTGTTTTCCTCAAAACGGGCAAAGAAGGTGTTTAGCTTGTCCGGAAACAAGACGTCAGTGTCCGCGACATGGCTGGTTTTTCCTTTGTAGTCCGTGACTGTCTGTAGACCCTGCCACATAGTCTTGTGAATTGCGACTCTACTTTGTCGCTATACTGACGTTTTGCCTGTTTGATTGCCTTACGGAGGGCTATTTCCTAGAATATTAGGAGTTTTTACGCAGCAGGTTAGGAAAATTAAGTTTAGGTTTGGAAAAATATTAGTGTTAACTAAAATACCCAAATAATACTTTTTACAATAATTTGACAAAAGCTGGATCCCTTTTAGCCAGGACCCCTTTTCGGCCTAGACTACATGGTTGCTTCAAGGCGTGGTCATTTTTATTGATCTGTTGTCAGTGTCAGTAGAGTAGGCCTAGACTACCATCGTATTAAAAAAGTTTCTGCTAATGTCTCCAGTCATATAAATGGTAGAGAATTGCATGAATTTTTTATCAAAAACCCCCATTTTTCCTGTGCAAAGGAAAAAAGCATCTCTGATATAGACTATAAACCTATGCCACTAAGCGATTATTAATAGCTTAAATTATCACCATCCAATTTACTCATCACATTAGGAATAGTAGGCTTACAATAGTCTGCAAATGCGATGCTAGAGGCTAGAGGCATGCTTTGTTATAAAGGGGCATTTTATGGTGAAAAATTGCTTCCCCAAAACTTGAAACTCAAGGGTAGCCACTCGGCTGTTGTTGTCAGAAGAATTAATGCGGTGGTCTTCCAACATGGCCTCCAGGAGGCGTTGTACGTCAACAGCAAGCCCTCTTTTGTCTGGACACGTTCACTTTCCATGTATGGTACAGAGATCGAAATTCCCAAGTGAAACAATGTTTCTGAGGTCGGAAAGGCAGATAGCGAGGCTTATCGAAATTCTAAAGTGAAACAATGTTTCCGAGGTCGGACAGGCAGATAGTGAGGCTTATTTGTTATATTAGCCCCCGCTGTACCAAACCAAATGCTAGCGTGGAAGCAAGGGGAAATAATGTGTAAATTGAGATAAATACAAAAGATGATTTGGACAGCAACATGACCATATTATTCTTGAGACGCAGTGATAATTTGCACAGGCATAGTGACGTGCCTGTAACGGCCAATACGGCACGGCTTGGAACGCTGCTTGACCAATCAGCATCCAAACAACCAGCTTTATACATTTCCCTAAGATACTTACAATAATCTTTTGTCTTTATGTCTGGTGACATAAATAAGCATTTCCTACATGTAAATGTACTGTTCTTTAAATAAATACCCTATTGAATGCTTTTATTGCCGAACAAAACCTTCCAAAATACAACAATGTACCAAGATTGTGCAAAGCTGTCATCAAGGCAAAAAGTGGCTACTTTGAAGAATCTGAAATATAAAATATATTTTGATTGTTTTAACACTTTTTTTGGTTTCTACATGATTCCATATGTGTTATTTCATAGTTTTGATGTCTTCACTATTATTCTACAATGTAGAAAATAGTAAAAAATAAAGAAAAACCCTTGAATGAGTAGGTGTGTCCAAATTTTTGACTGGTACTGTATGTGATTGTCTAATTACATTTATGTCAATAAATTATACCATGACCAGTCAAATCAGTTAACATTTCACTGAATATCAGCAAGGCACGTAGCTTGTGGTATTATGTTTCTGTGAGATTATTGATCAATATGCGCTGTGTGAAAGGGACCATTGTTTTGCTTCCAAGAAGAAAAGCCTGGACTGAAGTGACCTTGTTCTGTGAAAGCTTGAAGAAACAGGGGACTTGGATGGAGTAGAAGAAAGTGTAGAGAGCAGTCATGGGGCAAGTGTCCTTAGAGACATGTGCCTCTCTCTCTCTCTCTCTCTCTCTCTCTCTCTCTCTCTCTCTCTCTCTCTCTCTCTCTCTCTCTCTCTCTCTCTCTCTCTCTCTCTCTCTCTCTCTCTCTCTCTCTCTCTCTCTCCCCCTCTCTCTCTCTCTCTCTCTCTCTCTCTCTCTCTTCCTCTCCCCCCTCTCTCTCTCTCTCTTCCTCTCCCCCTCTCTCTCTCTCTCTTCCTCTCCCCCCCTCTCTCTCTCTCTTCCTCTCCCCCTCTCTCTCCCCCTCTCTCTCTTCCTCTCCCCCTCTCTTCCTCTCCCCCTCTATCTCTCTCTCTCTTCCTCTCCCCCTCTCTCTCTCTCTTCCTCTCCCACTCTCTCTCTCTCTCTCTCCCCCCATCTCTCTCTCTCTCTCCCCCCCTCTCTCTCTCTCTCTCTTCCTCTGTCTCTCTCCCATACTGTTCTCTCTCTCTCTCTCTCTCTCTCTCTCTCTCTCTCTCTCTCTCTCTCTCTCTCTCTCTCTCTCTCTTCCCCCCTCTCTCTCTCCCCCTCTCTCTCCCCCTCTCTCTCCCCCTCTCTCTCTTCCTCTCCCCCTCTCTTCCTCTCCCCCTCTCTCTCTCTCTCTCTTCCTCTCCCCCTCTCTCTCTCTCTTCCTCTCCCACTCTCTCTCTCTCTCTCCCCCCATCTCTCTCTCTCTCTCCCTCTCTCTCTCTCTCTCTCTCTTCCTCTGTCTCTCTCCCATACTGTTCTCTCTCTCTCTCTCTCTCTCTCTCTCTCTCTCTCTCTCTCTCTCTCTCTCTCTCTCTCTCTCTCTTCCTCTCCCCCTCTCTCTCTCTCTCTCTCTCTCTCTCTCTCTCTCTCTCTCTCTTCCTCTCCCCCTCTCTGTCTTCCTCTCCCCCTCTCTGTCTTCCTCTCCCCTTGTCTCTCTCTCTTTCTCCCTCTCTCCTCCTCTCTCCCTGTCCCCCTCTCTCTCTCCCTCTCCCCCTCTCTTCCTCTCCCCTTGTCTCTCTCTCTCTCTTCCTCTCCCCCTCTCTCTCTCTCTTCCTCTCCCACTCTCTCTCTCTCTCTCTCCCCCCATCTCTCTCTCTCTCCCCCCCCCTCTCTCTCTCTCTCTCTCTTCCTCTGTCTCTCTCCCATACTGTTCTCTCTCTCTCTCTCTCTCTCTCTCTCTCTCTCTCTCTCTCTCTCTCTCTCTCTCTCTCTCTCTCTCTTCCCCCCTCTCTCTCTTTCTCTGCCTCTCCCACTCTCTCTCCCCCTCTCTCTCTTTCTCTGCCTCTCCCCCTCTCTCTCTCTCTCTGCCTCTCCCACTCTCTCTCTCTCTCTGCCTCTCCCACTCTCTCTCTCTCTCTCCCCCATCTCTCTCTCTCTCTCCCTCTCTCTCTCTCTCTCTCTCTCTTCCTCTGTCTCTCTCCCATACTGTTCTCTCTCTCTCTCTCTCTCTCTCTCTCTCTCTCTCTCTCTCTCTCTCTCTCTCTCTCTCTCTCTTCCTCTCCCCCCCTCTCTCTCTCTCTCTCTCTTCCTCTCCCCCTCTCTCTCTCTCTTCCTCTCCCCCTCTCTCTCCCCCTCTCTCTCTTCCTCTCCCCCTCTCTCCCTCTCCCCCTCTCTCTCTCTCTCTCTTCCTCTCCCCCTCTCTCTCTCTCTTCCTCTCCCACTCTCTCTCTCTCTCTCCCCCCATCTCTCTCTCTCTCTCCCTCTCTCTCTCTCTCTCTCTTCCTCTGTCTCTCTCCCATACTGTTCTCTCTCTCTCTCTCTCTCTCTCTCTCTCTCTCTCTCTCTCTCTCTCTCTCTCTCTCTCTCTCTCTCCCTCTCTCTCTTCCTCTGTCTCTCTCCCATACTGTTCTCTCTCTCTCTCTCTCTCTCTCTCTCTCTCTCTCTCTCTCTCTCCCATACTGCTCTCTCTCTCTCTCTCTCTCTCTCTCTCTCTCTCTCTCTCTCTCTCTCTCTCTCTCTCTCTCTCTCTCTCTCTCTCTCTCTCTCTCTCTCTTACGCCAATATCTAAATCAACTTCTTTTTTGGGGGGAGGGGACTCAGTCGGGGTTCTCCACTTAATGTTGAGAGATAGAATAGTAGAATACACTCCTCCCAACTGCCCACTGCACGGAGGACAGGAAACACTGTCACCACTGATAAATCCACTATAATTGAGAATTTCAATAAGCATTTTTCTACGGCTGGCCATGCTTTCCACCTGGCTACCCCTACCCCGGTCAACAGCACTGCACCCCCCACAGCAACTCGCCCAAGCCTTCCCCATTTCTCCTTCTCCCAAATCCAGTCAGCTGATGTTCTGAAAGAGCTGCAAAATCTGGACCCCTACAAATCACCCGGGCTAGACAATCTGGACCCTTTCTTTCTAAAATGATCTGCCGAAATTGTTGCAACCCCTATTACTAGCCTGTTCAACCTCTCTTTCGTGTCGTCTGAGATTCCCAAAGATTGGAAAGCAGCTGAGGTCATCCCCCTCTTCAAAGGGGGGGACACTCTTGACCCAAACTGCTACAGACCTATATCTATCCTACCCTGTCTTTCTAAGGTCTTCGAAAGCAAAGTCAACAAACAGATTACTGACCATTTCACTAAGATGCACTACTACATGCACTAAGTTGACTGTGCCTTTAAACAGCTTGGAAAATTCCAGAAAATGATGTCATGGCTTTAGAAGCTTCTGATAGGCTAATTGACATCATTTCAGTCAATTGGAGGTGTAGCTGTGGATGTATTTCAAGGCCTACCTTCAAACTCAGTGCCTCTTTGCTTGACATCATGGGAAAATCTAAAGAAATCAGCCAAGAGAAAAAATTGTAGACTTCCACAAGTCTGGTTCATCCTTGTGAGCAATTTCCAAATGCCTGAAGGTACCACGTTCATCTGTTCAAACAATAGTATGCAAGTATAAACACCATGGGACAACGCAGCCATCATACCACTCAGGAAGGAGAAGTGTTCTGTCTCTTAGAGATGAATGTACTTTGTTGTACTTTGTTGTGAAAAGTGCAAATGTGCAACTGCACATGGGACAAAGATCGTACTTTTTGGAGAAATGTCCTGGTCTGATGATACAAAAATAGAACTGTTTGGCCATAATGACCATCGTTATGTTTGGAGGAAAAAAGGGGAGGCTTGCAAGCCAAAGAACACCATCCCAACCATGAAGCACGGGGTGGCAGCATCATTTTGTGGGGGTGCTTAGCTGCAGGAGGGACTGGTGCACTTCACAAAATAGATGGCGTCATGAGAAAGGGAAAATGATGTGGATATATTGAAGCAACATCTCAAGACATCAGTCAGGAAGTTAAATCTTGGTCTCAAATGGGTCTTCCAAATGGACAATGACCCCAAGAATGCTTCCAAACTTGTGACAAAATGGCTTATGGACAACAAAGTCAAGGTATTGGAGTGGCCATCACAAAGCCCTGACCTCAATCCTATAGAACATTTGTGGGCCGAACTGAAAAAGCGTGTGCGAGCAAGGATCCTACAAACCTGACTCCGTTTCACCAGCTCTTTTAGGAGGAATGGGCCAAAATTCACCCAACTTATTGTGGGAAGCTTGTGGAAGGCTACCCGAAATGTTTGACCCATGTGAAACTATTTAAAGGCAATGCTACCAAATACTAATTGAGTGTATGTAAACTTCTGACCCACTGGGAATGTGATGAAAGAAATAAAAGCTGAAATAAATAATTCTCTCTACTATTATTCTGACATTTCACATTCTTAAAATAAACTGGTGATCCTAACTCACCTAAGACAAGGAATTTTTACTAGAATTAAATATCAGGAATTGTGAAAAACTGAGTTTAAATGTATTTGGCGAAGATGTGTGTAAACTTCCTACTTCAGCTTGATATTTTAAACCAAATACTTTTAGACTTTTACTCAAGTAGTAATTTACTGGGTGACTCACTTTTACTTGAGTCATTTTCCATAAAGGTATCTCTACTTTTACTCAAGTATGACAATTGGATACGTTTTCCACCACTGGTGGGAAGAACCTGAAGAGAAAGTCAAAGAGTATCTAAATGGAGATGGTTGTTATCCTCGATCAGCTGGCTCCACTCAGGCATATGAGTGAGCAAGTTGAGTGAGCATATGATTGAGCATGTTGTGTTGTTCCCTGAGTTGACATTGTTTATACAGTATAGAAGGTCTGACGAATGAGGCAAGAAAGGCAAGAAGGACAGAAATCCCTTGATCTGACTTACTCCAGCAGCTTTCTCCAAGCTCATATTTGGAACCCTGCCTGCTGGACTCGGGCGTCTATCTCAAGTGCCTGAGTGGAAACACTCTTCAGGCCTCCTGGAAGGGAGATAGAAACTTTGAGCACTGGCAGTGAGGTAATTTACACAAGATTACTTATTTTCTGTGTAATTATCATACAGAACGCATCACAAAGCTAGTTTCCATGGACCCAGGATTATTCGACAAAAGCAATGTCGCAAAAACAATCAATGCAACGTGTAATGAGCATGGAATTCAATAGGGTGCTCTTGACACAAAGCCTGTTTTTGCATGCACAGCGCCATTGAGGACTTTAGACCATTTTAAGGTAGTCAATTGGGCAGGACATCCTGAAGGATCTCAGCAGGAGAGGTCAGACACTGAATGTGCTCCTGAGTCCTGAGAAAACATTCCATAACTGCAGGTGGCAGTAAATCAACAACGGCTTTGTTGCCTGTTCAGACAACAGACTTCAGGTGGTAGAATGCACCCTTTCAGTCTGTTTACTGACTGTCCATAGACTCGAAGTACAAGAACAATAAATCAAGTACTTTAAAATTCAGATAGCCCTCAATGGCGCTGCCCATGCTGTCAAAGAAGCCATAATGGCAAAGATGTGCCCTCTATCCAACTCCATGGGCCTAAGATGTCTGAAGGTGAATTGAGCAGAAACCCCAGCAAGGGTTTGTCTGAGAGGCCATCCTTGTTAAAAATTGAATGTAAGCTGCCCATGTATATATCCGGCCATCGCCCTGCCCCACTTTCACTAAGCAACTATAGATCAGGTAGGCTGACCTACTAAACCCAACACCACCCTGCAGAGATACAATTGAAACTATGTGGGTGGTGGGAGGACCAGTGGAAGATGAAACACTCTGTTTCAAAGAGGATAAAGTTACTGATAGTCCCGCCTGTAAAACTTCAATAGGCTTGTGGTCTGTCTTAAAATGGAAAATGGGATTGGATGGCACTAATAAAACATCCTATCCTGTATAACACTCTGTGAGCTACTTTAGTGTCATTTAAGGCTTCTGTCAGGAGTTGAGGATACACAGACACTGCTCTCTGTAAGCCTGAAGTTGTTACATTTTACTAGTAATTGTTCTGTGTCAAACTTGGTCTACACACTTTGAAAGCGTTGTACCTTTGGCTAGTGCAACTGTGTTCTAAGGGGTTGTAATAATATCTTCCCACTTGGCACTGACATCAATTCAACGTCTATTCGACATTGGTTCAATGTAATTTCATTGAAATTATGTGGTGAAAATAATAACCCACTGGGCAGACACTGGTTGAATCAAAATAGTTTCCATGGTGGAATGATCTCTTCAATCTGTCTGTTCTGCTAATGCAGTGGATTGTGATGCAGACCAAATCAAAACATGTCAACATCCTCTAATTAGCAATCAGAGTTGGCAAAATAGTTGACTTGCTTTGTCTAATTTACACAAGACGGGGCTTTGGTTGTGCTCCCTCGTTAGCATGGCATGTTAACATGTTTGGTCCACAATTGCTAGGAAACACCAGTGCCTGTCCAAATCATTCCCCTCCAGATGCATTTTCCCCTGTCATTTCAACCGCAATAATTAGGTGCCTTTCTATAGTATCTCTATCACTCTATTATCTGACAGCCTATCATATGGAGTCAAGGCTGTAATGGAACTCATTGTGTCAATGCTATGGCAACAGGCACCCAGGAGTAAAAGGTTCTAAGAGTCCCCTTCTGTTCGATCAAAGGTCTAATTGGCTGTCAGGGATTCCATTTGTCCCATAACATGTTGCATTGTAGAGCACTGACCTGTAACTGCAGGGAACAGGCTTGGAGTGAATGGTCATTTGGGACATACTCCTTTGATATGGTAAGAGTTAGTTACTGAATCCAGTTACTGAGTTACTTACTGAATCCAGTTACTGAGTTAGTTACTGAATCCAGTTACTGTCTAACACTTAGACAGACATGGATTCATAAAAATACACAACATAACACCCACTGCAGAATGAGGGTCATGGATTATTGGAAGGGAACATGTGATAGAATATGAAAACATAAAAGAAGGTAGGTAGTAGACTCTGTAGCTACACTCTAAAAAATGAGAGGTTCAACAAGGGTTCTTCTAAGATCCTCAAAGTTCTTAGAAGAACCTCAGGGTTCTTGGCACTGAACGTTGCCCCCAAAAGGTTCTTTCAAGAACCCCATAGGAGTTGGGGTTCATTGAGGAACCTCCGTAGTTGATGGGGGTTCTTGCAGGAACCTAACTGCCCAACTGAAACATTTGGATTTGAAAGGACAGCAGGTGCAGGCACTTAACTGGAAAATGTAAGGTAAGGTTTGTTCCTTGTATGATCTAAATTCATATTGATTCACGATGATCCTATCAATCTTTTCAAATTTGTGCAAATCCTTCTAAAACAGAACATGAACACAATTCAATGGATATCAATCAACAGAGGTAAGAATATGTAGGCTATAAGAATATGTTGAAGGCTAGCTGTATTGGGTGCAGATGACTGAACTGCTCACTTTTGTGTCTATGTCTGAAGGTAAACAGATGAGGAGGCATACAAAGGTATGTCAATTGGTATTGGTATGTTATGCAGATCACATTTATCATCCTCCCTTACCTCTTCAATTAATATCCCAGAGGCCTCTACATTATGGACAAGGTGTGTGTATGAAAACTTTTTTTTTTCATTCACATTTAACATAAAAACCAAAGGTATGAATAGTGTTGTGGTATGTTTTGTTAATTATCTGTATAATTACACATTTTTGGATTCACAGACTACACCTCTGATGAATATAACAGGAAACCTGTTCGATCATCATGCACTGCAAAATAATTCTGGCTATGGAATTACATTAACATCAACACAACAGAGGATATACCCAGCATTGGATTTGGGGCTCTGCTGGGAGTTTACCTCATATTTGGATTTTGTCAAATTAAGCCCAAAGGGTTCTTCAAAAGGTTCTTTGAGGATCCATTAAAAGTTTTTTTTTTAAAGGAACCTTTTAAAGGGTTCTTCGAAGAACTTATAGGGGTTCCCCCACAGTTTCAAATGGAAGAATCCCTAAAGGATACTCCAGGAACCTTTTCTATTTTATAGTGTACTGTAAATGGTTGATGTATTATTACCATTCTTGTTACTATGTCCACACGTCCAAAGGCGTTTATCTCTGGGATCAACAGTAAAGGTTGTTTATATTATGCAAATGATGGTTATATTATGCATGACTTGCCCAAACTAGATGTGTCTAGGTGGAAATAGAGAAAACAACCTGAGATCTAATATTCACTCTCTATGTTTGTAGAAAGTAATGACTCATTGGTTCAGTAATATGAAATCCTAACTGTGGTTTGATAAGCAAAGATAAGAGACTAGCTATTTTGGCAATGACAATTTATCTATCCACCCATGTAGGTGAGCATTTTTTTAATGGGAACTGGTGAAAACAGCATTTCTCAGAAAATAAGTCAGAAAGTGATTATTCAGAAAGATTAAGAAGAGTTAGATGACTCAGCATGTTATCAATGGGTTATTCATCATTCTGACTGTAGTCTAGGCTAGCCAAAACCTCATTGCAAGACCTGCATGTTTCAACGCATTCACCTCTACTTCCCATAGGTAATGCTGCCAGTTTGACAATGAACTACTGAACAGGAATGTGCTGTATCTAAAATGAACACAGAGATTCAACCAGATGGAGAACTATAAGACAGTTAGAGTTAATCATTATATTGTCCACCTTCAGACCTGGTTATAATCTAGTGACCCGGGCCTGTGACCCAGATTGGGGAGCTTTGACGACCCTGAATCCACCAGGTCAGGTGTTCTTTGAAGTGAGAGAGCTTTGGTTTTACGTAACCTTTCCAGGACCACGGTTAACAGCACATCCTAGCTATGGCTGACTCAGCTATCTTGGCACAGGGAGTGGGCTCCCAGGGCCATGTGGGAATAGCCTGTTACATACCACTTCCGCCCAGGGCTGTCGAGAGCGTAACGAACCGCCCTCGGAGCAAAAGCCATCTTCAAAGGAAACACAGTGCCCCAGTTTCTGAGGCCGTGGGGAGTTGCCCAGCAGGACTTTGCTTTTCTCTTTCTCTCGTTAGTTTTTAGTAACAGATTGCATCTGTTGGGGTGAAGGTGACCTGAAAGTCACACGCACGCACATGCACACACAAACACATGTTACTATCCTTGTGGGGACCAAACAATGAACTCCCATTCAAAATCCTATTTTCCCTAACCCCTAACACTTAACCCTAACCTTACCTCAGACCCCCCACAGGCCTCTCCTGTACACCCTGTTCACCCATGACTGACTACGCACGTCTCCAAATAAATCATCAAATTTGCCGAAGACACAACAGTGGTGGGCCTGATTACCAAAAACGACGAGACAGCCTACAGTGAGAGTCTCGACCACCCGGTACTCTACCTTGCACCTTAGAGACTTTTGCCCTATGTACATAGTCATTGAACACGTGTTATTTTAGTAATGTTACATAGTGTTTTAGCCACTTTATACAATACATGACCAAAAATATGTGGACACCTGCTCGTCAAACATCTCATTCCAAAATCATGGAATTAATATGGAGTTGCTGCTAGAACAGCCTTCAATCTTCTGAGAAGGCTTTCCACTAGATTTTGGAACATTGCTGTGGGGACTTACTTCCATTCAGGCACAAGAGGATTAGTGAGGTCGGGCACTGATGTTGGGCAATTAGTTCTGGCTTGCAATCGGCGTTCCAATTCATTCCAAAGGTGTTCGATGAGGTTAAGATCAGGCCAGTCAAGTTCTTACATACCGATCTCTACAAACCATTTCTGTATGGACCTTGCTTTGTGCACGAGGGCATTGTCATGCTAAAACAGGAAAGGGCCTTTCCCAAATTGTTGCAACAAAGTTGGAAGCACAGAATTGTCTATAATGTCATTGTATGCTGTAGCGTTAAGATTTCCCTTCACTGGAACTAAGGGGGCTAGCCCGAACCATGAAAAACAGCCCCAGACCATTATTCCTCCTACACCAAACTTTACATTTGGCAGTATGCATTCGGGCAGGCAGCGTTCACCTGGCATCCGCCAAACTCAGATTTGTCCATCGAATTTCCAGATGATGAAGAGTGATTCATCACTCTAGAGAATGCGCTTCCACTGCTCCAGAGTCCAATGGCGGCAAGCTTTACACCACTCCAACTGACGCTTGGCATTGCGGATGGTGATCTTAGGTTTCCATGCTGCTGCTCGGCCATGGAAACACATTTCATGAAGCTCCAGATGAACAGTTATTGTGCTGATGTTGGGGAGTGTTGGGAGTGGAGTGTTGCAACCGAGGACAGGTGATTTTTATGGCGTCAACCATTTACATTATGAGGGGTATCATTTTTCACTTTGTAATCCTTTGTCATTGGAGGGAAAAAGACTGAAGACTTCAGGAATGAGAATGTTGTGTTCTTTACAGTGGGGCTTGCTTAGCTGCCTGTGGTTGCTCTGTGTGACACCACAGCAATAACAGATTTGGCCTCTAAAGCTTCAATAAACTAAAGAGAAACAATTAAACAAACAGAAAAGTCCATGGATAAACATGGGGTCAGACAGAAGGTAAGAAGTGAGAAACTAACTCTGTATAACAAAAATGTATTAATATCCAATATAATCCCATTTTAACTAACTCCAGCCATGCATATTGTCTTTCTAACATCTTACTGTAACATCCTCCCTACCTCTCTCATCAATAAGCCGTCGCTCTCTCTCCTCCCTAGCTACCATGTTGAAAGGTCTGTTAGGGTTCCTGTGTGACTCCTGTGGTCCGGTCGTGGACAGTTTATTAGCTTGATTGCCTTTGAAGATGTCAAACGAGTCCATGCTAACGATCAAAGGAGCACATGGTCTGTCTGGTCCTACCACGTACGGCCTCAGTTGAAGATTTGATCATCGCAACATGTTCTGAAAGCAGTAAGAGGAATAGATGATGAACCCATTCCACCCCAGAACCAGTAATACGTCTGCTGTGCTGTTTCTCAATAGACATGTCCTCAATGCTCAATATGACAGGCTTTTTCCAGTCATTAATGTAGAGAGGAAATCTAGAGGACAGAATCTAAACCAAATGAGCCAAGCTCACTGTTGTACTGTTGTCTTAGGTCCTCATGCTTCCCCACCAACCATCCATCAATTTCCACTTTCTAAGGAGAGGGAATACATGTATTAGAACAGGCCTGACATGAACCATATCTATTCATATGAATTAATTGCGCATTAAATTGACCAGCGTATTAAATTAGGTGTTTTGGATCAGAAATCTTAATTTCGTGCCACTTCATGGAGTCACTTACATCTGGGCTTCTGTTTTATACCTCATAAATGTAGAGGTTACATGGGTTTATACCAAAACATACCAAATTACAATCAAAATAAAAACTTTATTTGAAACCGTATTCTTAAAAACTAAACTGTCGTACAGTAAGTTAGGTGCTGGACCAACAACTGCCAACCATGAAGCCAACATGGTAAACCAAGACCAGTCAAAACCAATTGGGGACATACATTGTGATAATGATGCTATTGGCTATACAGTAACTATTTAACACAACAATGAATACAGAGTGCTTATCCTTTAAAACACTATCCAGGGAATCCGGAGAAGCAGCCTTTGCCCAGCGATGAAAGACAGGGCTTTGTTTCCTGAGATGGCTGTCATCATTTGTCTGTGTGCCACAGTAGAGGTGAAAGCATTATACACAGCTAAGCTATTCATCCCATTAGTTTAGCTTGACTAATACTCCATTTAGTTTGGGACTGGCTGTATAACAATTAGCATGTTTCGGGTCAGCCTGTCTAATTGCACAATAACTAAATAAAAAACAAAAATATATCACTTTCATGATCCCTGAGTGCCAAAGACACAAATATCAAGAAATGTTTGACCATTTCGTTAAAGGGTTAGTTGTTAGTTGCTCCTGTCAAGCTAACTCTGTGTATTGTCACAGTGGGGATTGAGACCTGGAGAATTACAGAGTGGAATGTTTTGTGTTGGCGTTTTCCAGAGTGAATTGAGACCCACTCTTGGTGCCATGTCAGGACAAGTCTGTTGTGATAATGTGTGGTTTTCACACGAAGTGTGTGTGTCACAGGAGGCTGCTGAGGGGATAACGACTTGTAATAATAGCCATAAAGCAGCAAATGGAATGGCATCAAACACCTGGAAACCATGTGTTTGATATCATTTCATTTATTCCGCTCCAGTCATTACCATGAGCCCGTCCTCCCCAATTAAGGTGCCACCAACCTCCTGTGGTGTGTGTGTGTGTGTGTGAGGGGGGGGGGGGGGGGGGGGGGGGTAATAATGTGAAACCAATGATTTGGAACTCCAACTGAAAGGTTTAACAGGAAATGGCCACAGTCTTATTTTTTCTGGTCCTTACCCTTTGGCATCACCGTGGGTAAATTCAGAGCAGCCAACTCAAATATATTACCAAGAATTAGGAAAGACTATTTTATTATCGACATGAATGGGTGAACTGTTGTTTTGGGCAACCTACTCTAGAGATTTTCGCTAGGTAATCTTTTTTGTCAATGGTTATTAATTGAGTAGGAGGATTTAGGCAGATTAAAATGAACAGAGTAATTAAAAGAAAGCACATCTCCACTTTCACAAGAGTTGACATTTGCCAAACTGTTTAAGTATTAGCCAAGCTTAATGTCGATAATTCACATCAGTCTCATCTTAGTCCTGCCATACTAGACTGAATAAACACTGAGGACTTCATTTTGTTTTAATAATCTGTACTATCCCTCTCCCTCCATAATGGCATTGCTACTACCATCACACAGAGAAAAACAGACCCGAGTTTACCCTTTCATCGTCAACCAAGACAGCTTGGTCCACTAGCCCAACACTGTCTCTCAGGTCCCATATCAGGCCTCTTTAAGATAGCAGCAGTGATGACTGAGGCCACTACTCCTCAGTGGCTCCTGTATCTGCGTCACGGCCTGATTATCACTGCATTACCGGCAGGCTCTGCTTGATGGGTCATCTTAATC